>NW_018128135.1:512546-526547 GCF_001952655.1 Monopterus albus
AGAGAAATTGAACTCAGGTGCGATAAACCAGTGTTTTGACAGGGGGGCAAACACTTGTTCACACAGGGCTCTATAGTTTTGGATTTTGTTTTCCCTTAATAATAAAAACCTTCATTTAAAAACTGCATGATGTGTTTACTTGTGTTATCTTTGACTAATATATAAATTTGTTTGACGATCTGAAACATTACAGTGTGACAAACATGCAAAAAGATAAGAAATCAGTAAGGGGGCAAACACTTTTTCACACCACTGTATGATGCAGGGACGACTATAACCATCACTGTGCTCTGACTGCATCAAAGAGTGAAATCGAGCATGAAGCATTTGAGAGGAGATTTCAAAATATCGAGATACATATCGTGCATCTGGATGTTATTTTTAGGCCGTATCGCTCAGGCCTACTTTGGTATTAGAGAACACTGACTGTTTTCACCTTTACAGTAGAATGCATCTGAAAACGAATGAAATTATATAAAGATTCAAACAACTATTAATTTCTTAAAGTTTGTTTTCATTAAATACTTACATGAACTGCCTGTGATCGCAAAGCGGCTGTGGATCCACCACAGCGAGTGTGTTGAAACAGAAAGAGTGAGAGCGCTAAAGTTTGTGAAGGTGTGTGAAAGAGACAGTGTGTTTGTCTGTATGCAAATACGTGAGTACAGACATTAAAACACTGATTATGTGTGTGTGTGTGTGTGTGTGTGTGTGTGTGTGTGTGTGTGTGTGTGTGTACACAAGGAACAGAGAGAAAATAACTGGGTGAAATAAAGGAAAGACTGGGGCTTTCACTGTGTGTGGTGAGAGAGCATGGGACCTTGTCTGAGTGCAGGAGTGGGAACGACATCAAGACGGATTTTGTGTAGCAGAGTGGAAAGAAAGGAGTGTGTGAATGTGAGTGTGTTTGAGGGCAGGAGATCGGTAATCAATATAATCACCTCACGGCTGTACTGGCAAGGACGAGAAACGAAAGAATATTGAGTCAGCGAAATGACGGCTCATTTTGTCTGCAAACCTTCATCGTGTGTCATCTTCTCAACAACCCTCCTCTGTCACTTTGTCCTTTCCTGCCCGAGCCTTTCACAATAATAGTGCAATGACTATTGATGCAGAACAAGCCAAAGCAAGATTACTGTTATTAAGAGAGAGTTACAAGCTGAGCAGGCTTTGTTCTGCTTGAAGACACACACTCACTCTAACATTCAAATTAGTCCATAGGAGCACACAGGAAACCAGCTTAAAGCCAGCAGGTGAGCACCAGCGCTTCCTTGTGGTTTGAACAGTGTTGGTTGCATCAGGTAAGGATTTCTCTATCCATTCATTATCTATACCGCTTGAATAGGGTCATGGAGGGCTGGAGCCAATCCCAGCTGGCACTGGGTGAGAGGCGGGGTCCACCCTGGACAGGTCGCCAGTCTATCACAGGGCTGACATGTAGACAAACAACCACACTCACTCCTATGGGCAATTTAGTGTTTGTCTTTAGACTGTGGGAGGAAGCCGGAGCACCTGGAGAGAACCCACTCAGGCAGAGGGAGAACATGTAGACTACACACAGAAAGGCCCCAGGTTGGCCGGGGCTCGGACCTGGAACCTGCTTGCTGTGAGGCAACAGTAAGGATTTCTAAGATTAAATATATGTTTAAGATTAAGGAATAATCAAGTGACATTTAAAGAAAACCAGTGCTTACCGCTGATCAGTCAGATGTCTCTAGAGACTTATAGAAAAGATAACTTCCACCAAAATAAAAGGTATTAAACAGTTTGCAAAAAATAGAACCGTGGTGATTAAGTGTGTCTGTGCTAGGAAACGTCTCTGCTACATTTTCCATCGTCCATCAGCTCAAACAGATCTGCTTCCACAGTCTCTTGTCATCATGTGAACAAGCTCGTGTGACACAATTGACCAGCACATATTTGTGTCCTGGGTTCAGTTAAACACTCCTGTGCACACTCCTGACACACTAGAGCAACATAACTGCAAATTAAAGCTATTTTAACAGTAGTACTTCTGTATTGCTCTACTTACGCTGCAGTGGCTTTTAGAATGCCTTTGCCTCAGTATCAAGTCTGAGTGTTGTTGAATAAATGACTCGTGGGCATTATTAAAGTCAGCGGCACAGGCCTTTTTATTATTATGTGTAACTGTTTATGTTGTTTTCCTTAAATTATGTGCAAACATAGCAACTAAAATTTTATTATCAATAATAAGGTAGCACAGCATGTAAGGCTTATAGCAAAGGCTGCATTGTATTAACAGTGGCAGTAAAATCAGGGTAATTCCAGTGAAGTCCGGCACCGTTATTAAGGCAGGGCAAGTTTATTTATACAGCACATTTTCATACACAAAGCCAATTCAAAGTGCTTAACACAATGCACACAAATAGATAAAACATTAACAGCACTGGTGACGTGACAATGACATAAAATGTGATGTATTTATATTTATATGCTGCTAAATGTAATACTAGCTGAAGAAATTAATTTTGACTTCCAAAATGGTATCATGTAAATTTCAACTGTTCCCTGCAGAACTAAACACAATTAATTGATTTTACTAATAAATCGGGCTGACTGATTAATCAGATCTAATTAGAAACCTCGCAGTTAATCAGTGATCAGTGCATCGAGTGACAGCAATGAATTTCAGATTAGGCTCAGTTTCTGAGGAAATGTTTCCACGTTTAATTATTTGAGCCACACGAGACTCACTGGTCAACTTGAATATCAAACCGCACTGCTGATGTTTCACTGTTGTTTATATGTAGCTCAAGTTTTCTACATTACAATCAGCAACCGGTAACTAGCGTCTCGTGACTTGTATACGAGACTCTGCACCACCCTCCTTCTCTGTATGAGAATCAAATCAAACGCATCCTGACCTTTAACCCATAACAGCCCAAGCCTCCACTGCACTGCACTATCCTAGCTATTTAAATGCTAATCAATTCATTACTGAGAACATCATTATGCTCACTCTGCAGTTCACTATAAATCATGTCAATCCACGCAAACATCCCTGATAGAGAGACAAAGAGAGAGGCTGGTTGATAGAGGAGAAGAGTAACATTCGTTTTTAAATGAGGTCTGATTGAATCCTCATTCTCAATTTCATATTGAAAGTTTTTCCAATCTACCCCCTCACCCCAACTCCTTCTCCAGCTCACGCTACCTTCACTCTCCCTCTCTAAGTAAATCACTGCATGTAATGAGAAAGTAAGAAGAGCTACACGTGCACACACAGTCCAGCACACACAGGCACCGAGTCTCAGAGGTGTACTCACACAGTGATAAGCAGTCACACATACAGGAGTCTGGGAGAAATTTACTGTCTTTTAATTTATTCCCATTGTCTAAATGCATGGTAACTTCTTGGGGGGAAGGGGGCGGGGGCTTCAAAACCAACCGCACTGTGCAGCGATATAGGAACAAACAGTGCGTTACAGCACCGGCTTAATTATTATGCTAATCGAGCTGCCTGCTGGGCTCGGAGAAGTGATGTAACACTAAGAAATAAATATATAAATGCACTTCCACACTGTTTCAGTCAATTTTGATTTTATTAATGTGTCATTTTGTTCAGTTTATTGGATTATTGTTTTCCTTCTTTTTTCTTATTACTCAGCAGAGAGACAAAATGGGCTGAGGTGAGATTTCAGCTCACGACTAAAGAAGGAAAAACATCTTTTTGTGACAGAGAAAAGCTGTTTTCTTATCTACAACATAACATTCTTTATAGACATCCTGCCCTGCATGAGTACAGTCTACTATACCAATTGAAAAGTGCACCTGCTAGCTGTTAAACAACAGAAACAAATGATAATGGTCTAATTTGCCTGGCAGGTTATTTTAATTAGTGAGGCTTATTGTTTGCTCCAAATTCCTCTTATAAGTATTGAATACAACAAGAAACGCGGCTCTTAGTTGGACTCCAATGGGGAGGAGTTACCAGGGCATATCAAAATGTGTGTAGCAATGTCTCACTCATTTCCTGTACTTCCTCCTATGCTTTAATGTGAAAATTGTACTGTTTTACTCAAAGTTATGTATTTTGTTTTGCAGACTGATCCATCGGTGAGCGTTTTAATGCATGTAGATTATCTTGGTTTAATGTAGGGTTCAACTGCGTAACTTTTGCCATCTAAGGATGCATTCATCAAAGTGACATCCGATATGGGTCACATTGAGAAATGCCAGTCAAAAAAATTGGATCTAAGCAAAAGGTGGAATTGAGTGAAGCTTTGTAGCCCTCAGAGCCGTCGGGGCCAACAGCTCTTTTGAATTCAGCTATAGCAGAGTCGCACCTCAGCATCTGGCTGTGCACGAACCACTGCCAATCATCCTCCTGTGGAGCAGAGCGAGGGAAAGGTGTGCCGCCCTTGTGCGTTATGCAAATGAGACAGCGGTGATTGTCAGCAATGCAGCAGCCAATGGCAAGAAACAAAGATAGTGTGTGTGTGTCTGTGTCAAAGTGTGTAGAGTTGTAGTGTGAGTCTGGGTGCATTTGTGCATGCAGTTATGTTGTGTGTAATGGTAGAGTATGTGTGGTTGCATCATTTGAATGTGGGCTATCTATATCTTCATCTTATGTGTTATGGATGTAACATGCACTTGTCCAGCATTTATAGAAGCCCAGAATGTGTGCATGCATTGGCTGAACGTACATTAGGATGCATGCCTCCATCAAGGTTGAATGTTTGAAGTGCACTTGTTCTCTATGTGGCAGTAACGACTGTTTCTCTATGTTTATGCTAATGCATGTCTGTGCGCTTTTTTGGCTACATGTTATGTGTGGTGCGGCGCTTTTTTGGCTACATGTTATGTGTGAAAGTGCAGAACTGTATGTGTGTGTTTGTTTGTCGATAAGCTCTGACAACTGCGGAAGATGCAGCAGAGAGGAAACATCGATGTCGTCTGGATCTAGATGGCCCAGGGCGCCTTCGCTGCATCTGCTCAGTTATTGTCAGTGAAGCATATGGACACACTGAGTCTGTGATTTAATCAGGGAGAGTAAACTTCAAGGCAGGTTTAGTTTATTTGGATATAAAAATGTAAGTAGGATAAAATAAAGATTTATTAATATAATGGCAAGCAGTTCAACTAATCTGCAAAAGGGCCAAATAATGTGTTTATTACAATAAGGCGGCAAATCATGACAGACAAAAGATCTGAAAGGATGAAAAGATGGTCGTGCTACCAAGCAACATTTTGAATAGATGCATCTGAAACCTAACATTCTATGCTTATATTCAAGCTCCTTCACTGGGATCATTTACCTGCCAAAACCTGATCATAGGCTCTTCAATAAATGTTCTGGAAGAAGCAGACAGAGTCAGAAACAGCTGCATGTGAAACACCGGTGCAGTGAATCCAAACTAATAAAGGTGACTATTTCAAGATTTTGTATTGGAATCAATAAGCCGTTTCCCTGTTGCTGGTGTAGTGTTGATTGTCTGTGTGATGGTTAAATGATCCGGCTTTTTAAAAAAAGTTTCAATCTGCTAGTTATATATGATGAGGGAGTTGATTAAAGCCCAGATTCTAGTTTCTGAAAAAAACAGACATAAATGAAATGATGCCTACAATCAGTGTTTTATCAGCACAAAAGCAGCAGCTTCCATAGAAAACTGTCTCACGTGCTGTGTCCACAAATTTAGTCTTGTCTTTGCTGAGAAAGTTTCATTTCCACGCTGGTTAGAGTAATTTATTTTTAAGCCCTGCAGCATTTTCACATGCAGCCCCATCCATTTCAGCTCATGACAACACAGCAGTCTCATTTGGATCCAGGCCAAACAACTGGACCAAGAGTTTGACAGGGGATCAGTTTGAGTGACAGAAAGTTCCGACTGCACGGTACTTTGTGCATAATGGGTCTAACACAACTCAGGTTTTGTGTATCTTTACCACAGAATAAAGTTCATTTGCAATGGCTATAGGTTCTGCAATAAATAGATGATAGATGGCTGTGAATTTGATCAAGATCATCTCGCAGCTAGAATTCTACCTACAGCAGATACAGTATGAACATCTTTAGGGATAATCGTGTTTCTGGGCTTAGCTAAAACATATTTTTGAAACACAGCAAGGGATGAATGGCAAGCCTGGATGTGAACAGATGGTCCAGCCATCATCCCAGCTCGACCCCCTGCCCCCATCATCTCCAGAGGAGAACACCGCACAGCTGAGAGGGAGTTGCTGTGCTACAGCATATGAGCAACTTTTCAAACATGGAAAACCTTCCGTGCTACAACATTTACAAGCAGGAATACTGGCAAGAACATGCAGTACAATATATATCCGTTTCTATTAGTGCAGTACTTTACTAAACAAAGTTTTTAAACCTACTGTAACTTTAGATTTGGAGTGAAGTCATTCTGAAACACCCAACTACCACATCACAAACTCCCACAGAGCTTTAATTCTGTTTTTGTTGATCTTTATTTGCCACCAATGGTTGTGCCACTTTTAAGATTAAAAACGTTGTCGCAGCTTTACTTCCCACACTTATTTAACAGCGGTCCACTGGAAGCAGATGAGAGCCTCGCTCAAGGCTTCACTCATTAATTTCCCCATTAAGACTTCCTGGCCATTCTGCAAACGGCCTCATGCACCTCTCTCTGCATGTGGATGTGATTAAGTTTGATGTTTAACCTCTTTTAAAATAATATGTGAGTGCTGATGGTTATGCGTTCTCCAAATGACCACCATTATCTTAAGTAGGCCAGTGGTGAGAAGGTAAAATGAAATAAAAGCAATGCTGCTTGTCCTGCAAAACTAAAGCATCGAGAGCACAGTGCTAAAGCTTCTATATGCTAATGGTTTCATTTGACACCAACAGTGGAGCAGATGATGAAACATACGGGTTTGAGATAAAGACCCAGAAGGGACAATTCACACTAAAACACAATCTGCATACATAAACAGTTTCCTGGAAAAAAGATGCAACCTAATCCTTCAGATTACTCATTGGTGCCCTGAGGGTACAGCCCAGCAAAGCCGACACTGAGTGGTGGAAAAAATGCTTCTCTACATATAAGCTTTGAATAAATCACTGCCCAAATATAACGCTAATAATCCTTCAAAACCTGGCAAAACCATAATTTGGATCATTCTAAAAGTAAACTATAAAGATAGTGCTGGAGATGCTTAGATAAGGACCCATTTTAATTGTAGCAAATCCCGAAATCTTCAAATGAAGTTTTAAAAAATGTTGCAAATTAAGCTCAAATTGTCATTTTCACTCATCGTCTCCACTAATCCCTTTCTCCTGCCCTCATCCTGAGATGCAAGTCGGTTTATTTATAAATTAGCAATCAACAAATTAGCAGTTAGGTTAATCTCAAAATGTCTTATTAAGAACAAAGAATGCCAGGAGAGAAAAATGATAAAGGCAAACAAAATCAACAACAACCTCACATTCTCCAGACAAACGTCAAGCACAAAAACCTGACCATTCAAAGGTGACAACAATGACTCAAAAGAGCAACAAGACGCCCTGTGAGAACACACAAACAGGTTTAGTGATGACAGCTGTGGCAGATAGTGACAAACTGTCCAGTTTTACAGTGACTAAACTGTCCCCACTGACAAGAAGAGTTTATGATGAATGTTGTGTTCACTGTGAAATAACCACTGACGACAAGAAAATACCATCTGTTAAAAATGGTTGCTGGCATAAAGTGAAGTACTTTTTCCACAGTGAGAACTAACACCTGAAGATGAAATTTTGAATTATGCCTGAGCTTGATTCAACAAAACTGAACATCAACAGAAAATGACACAAACACACAGTATCTCATTTTGCCATTAGAAAAGATTAAGACAACAAATCCCAGAGGTAAAAAAAGACATGTTTCTTACTTCTAACCTCTGAAAAACTGAAGTTATTGTACTAGGGGCCTTAAAACTTTAGAAATATGCTGTCTAACCATGTAGTTACTGTGGGTGACATAGAGTAGGGTCCAATCCTCCAAACCTTGGAGTCATTTTTGACCAGGACATGTCCTTTAAATCACATATAAAGAGGTTTACTTGTGGTTCCTAGAGTCCACAGAAGCAGAATGGGAGGCAGAGCCTTTAGCTATCAAGCTCCTCTCCTGTGGAACCAACTCCCAGTCTCAGTTCGGGAGGCAGACACCCTCTCTACCTTTAAGATTAGACTTAAGACGTTCCTTTTTGATAAAGCTTATAGTTAGGGCTGGATCAGGTGACCCTGAGCCTTCCCTTAGTTATGCTGCTATAGGCCTAGGCTGCTGGGGGGGCCCCATGATGCTCTGAGTTTCTCTCCTCTCCTCTCCTCTCCTCTCTCTCTCCCTATGCTTCTATATGCCACCATTACACATCACTAACTGTGTGTCTCCTCTCTCCCGTAGTGTGTCCTCTCTTTCTCTCTCCCTGTACCTTTCTGCAGGTTGCCCTGGCCCTGGAGCTCTATGTCTCTGACGAGCAGTCACCAGCCACATCGACCTGATCAGTGTTTGATTGTTGTGTCTTGTTGCTTTTCTTCTTTTCTCTCTCCTCTATCCACTCACCCCAACCGGTCGAGGCAGAAGGCCGCCCACCAAGAGCTGGGGTCTGTCGGAGGTTTCTTCCGTTAAAGGGAGTTTTTCCTCCCCGTTGTCGCCAAGTGCTTGCTCAAGGGGGATTTGTTGGGTTTTCCTCTGTAATAATGTCTAAGTGTAAGGTCTAGACGTTACTTTGTAAAGTGTCCTGAGATGACTTTTGTTGTGATTTGACTCTATATAAATAAAATTTGAACTGAATTGAATTTTGTATATTACATATAAACACTACAATATATTTGTACATGTAAATTTACTGTAACTCAGAAGGTGATCACAGTTTGGGCTGACTTGTGAGCTTTCATTCTTTTCCATACAAATTGAAATGAATCCCTAGCACAGACACTCAAAACCTGTTGAGTATCCAAAACAACCAGACAAGCTACATGAATCCCACTTCCCTTATTTTATCATTCTTTGGTCCTCGATCCTTGACCAACCAGGAAGTTGTTCCAGTCCACGATGAAGAAAGATGCCCCAAAGTTCTTATGTCTGCTCTGAGGAGCGAGGAGGCTGCCTGGAGGAGCTTTAACTGAGGATGCACAAGTGCATCCTTCACGGAAGTCTGTTACAAATTAAAAGGTGGATTCCTGAACTCAGCCTGATGGGACCCATCAATACCTGAGGGGTTGGGTCGGGTTTAGACACAAATAAGCAGCCCAATCCATACTCTATTACAGCTGGACACGCCCCTTTATTGGAAATCACTTTGTGATTGGACGTTTCACATGAAGGATCAATGAAGGATCAGACGAAAGAAGGTCTCATGTCAGTTATAATGCGTTTCCTTGGTTCCTGTATTCTCACCATTTGTCCTTGCATCTTAGGTGGGCAGGACTACAACACAAGGGAAAGACATCCATCCATCCATTTTCCTCCACTTATTCGGGACCGGATCGCAGGGGCAGCAGTCTAAGCAAAGATGCCCAGACTTCCCTCTCTCCAGACACTTCCTCCAGCTCCTCCGGGGGAATGCCATCCCAGGCCAGCCGAGAGACATAGTCCCTCCAGCATGTCCTGGGTCTTCCCCGGGGCCTCTTCCCAGTGGGACATGCCCAGAACACCTCCCTAGGAAGGCACCCAGGAGGCATCCGAAACAGATGCCCAAGCCACCTCAGCTGGCTCCTCTCGATGTGAAGGGAAAGACAAGTGAGGGAAATGGGGATGAAATTAGTTTTGTTTACTTATTCCTTGATGAGGTAGCTCCTAATCTAAATTTTATGTTTTTTTTAAAAACGTACTGCTCAGTCTTGTGTCATCATCCTTTGTTGAAAAATGAAATGACGTTGCTGTGAGCCGAGGGTCTCTGTGTCATTTGTTTGCCTTAGTTTGATATCTGGATGTGATTTATTTGTTCACAACATCTGGGCTCTGCGGTTGGAGTTAATAGATTGCCCAGGCATGTGTTCTGGAAGAGGATGGTGATAAAAAAATACACATTAGCAAGAAAAACCAAACTAATCACTGATTCTTAATTAGCTGTGTGAGACCAGGCGTGTGTGTGTGTGTGTGTGTGTGTGTGTGTGTGTGTGTGTGTGTGTGTGAGAGAAAGAAAGATGGGGAAAGATGGGGCAAAAGAGACAGAGACAGTTGCCTTACCATAATATTTATGAGGGGCCACTCGTGTCACCTCTGTGTTGGCATCGCTCTCCGTTTAGACACACTGGTGGTGTGGCTCTGTTTCCTTTTTTATATATACACACACACACACACGACCAGGCTTATAGATATGCTGCTCACATTTAACAGTTCCTAACGAGTGTGAACACACAGTTACTCACACAGTTGCATCATTCTGTGCCTTGTTTGTGTTTAGGAGCCTTCCTTCAACACCGATACCCAGCAGACAAACACTGCTGCTCAGACTCTGACAAAATGATTTCTGACATCAAAGTAAAGCTCACAGGATCTTAATGAAGTCTTTCCTCTTGTTTTCTTGCTTAAATAACCAGTGGTGTCGAGGGAAAACTGGCTGCAGACACTTGCTTTTGTTTCTGTCTTGTACCATCTGGTTTCACGTTCTGAGTACTGGCCCCTGGGAGCTGACTGGTCCTGCTTCTGTCTCCCACAGAGCGGCTCCACTGGTGCCGCTGTTACATTAACTGTCACAGGTGTGTGTTAGTTGTGTAAATGTTTTCCCAGAGGCAGAGCTGCTCTGAGGGCTACGGTAGTTTTATATCTTACGTGAAGCTGTTGTGGATGAAGCCAAAGTAAAACAGTTTCCTCAAAACACAACTAGAGAGGACAGTGAAAACAGCTGGTGCCCGTCTCCTCTCCTTGCTGGACTTGTATCACCTGCGATGTGGCCGCAGGGCCTCCAGCATCATAGCTGACCCCTGCCACAGTCATGGCCATTGGATTAAACCTCATTTCCACTCATTTAATCTGGTTAGCTAACTTGGACTACAAAGAATACTTAAGCTTTTTTATAATGATTCCAATATTCCCAGTGTTTGAACTTGTTATACAATAAACAGCATTACTGAGGGAAAAAAATCAAGGTCCCCTCCACCACCCGTTGCTCCTTATAAAAACTCATCCATCTCATCTCCATCCCTCATCTCTCCCTTAATTATGTATCTCCTGTTCATCTGAGCTGTGGTTTGATCCCTCCTCCTTCAGAGCTGACCTGTTTCCTGTCTGACTCGTCCCGTCTCTCTGCTGCAGCTCTGCCTTGTTCTTTTCTGCAAGCACAGCTCAATTTATTCCTTAAGTGCTTTTATCAAACTGATTTGTCAGAAAGTGCTTTATAGAGATCAGAGAACAACAAATACAGATAAAAAACAGAAGATAAAAGCAAGGAAGCACAAGCCCATCACAGAGAAGATAAGGGCAGTTAGACCTGATTCTGAGAGTCTGTGTGTGTGTGGATGTCTCTGCCACAGTGTGGACACATTCTGTTCAGTGCCACTGGTGTGAGGACGTTTTGGCTGGTCCTCACAACGTCAAACTTAATTCTCTAAACGTGTTTTCTTCCCTGCCACAGTGTGGACACATTCTGTTCAATGCCACTGGTGTGAGGACGTTTTGGTTGGTGCTCACAACGTCAAACTTAATTCTCTAACGGTAAAGAACAAAAACAAACTGGCTGGTAGTGGGTGAGATGAGGTTTATCTAGCTAGTCTGGAGCCGTCACAAGAGCTCAGCCTGAACGGCTCTTTGAAGAGGTTCTTATTAATATTTAGTTGATGAAAGCAGGGGGCAACTGGCCTAACCACTCTCAAAAAGGCCAAGTGGCTGCTAAAGTCTAGATTCAATGTCAGTGAAAATCGAGACACCCCCCAGTGATGCTGCTACCCCAGCCCTTAAAACAACACCCCGAGTAACATACACAGGCCAGATCAGCCAGAGCACGTTTATTTACACAACAAATAGGAATCCATTCTTTCAAATGTGGCTCCAACACATGCACATTGTTCAGCACATTTCTGCTGTTGGTCTTTTTCCATCCGCCATCCTTCCAGCCTGTTAGGAGCTGATAACTGACAGCTGCTGCGGCATTGATGCTGTGACGGTTCACATCTCGCTCGCAGCCAGGCCACGGTTATGTTGCTGAGCGAAGCACCGGAGACCGACGAGCTGCTGGCAGCTTCAATTAGCAACTGCTAAAAAAAAACCTTAGGTTATAGCTGTCAATGAAAAATAAGTAGCCTATATTAATCCATATAAGTGTTTGTTCACCTCCACACAGAGAGAGAACACAGATTCTCCCCTCTCTGTTTATGTATCGCATCCCTCTTTTGTCACCTCCCTCTCTGTACCACATCTTGCTGGTCTCTTCCTGTTTCTCTTTTCTGTTCATCTATACCAAGTGTGACTTTCCTGTGACAGCTGTTATCTTCTGCTTTCTGTCATCTCTTTCGCACACTCCTGTCCTCCTCCCTCTCTCTTTGCCTTTTCAGTCTGTCTCACTGTTGTCTGCTGATGTTGCAACAGATTAACACAAGAATTATGGCCTCGTGACTGTACGCCTCCGCCAACCTGTCAAGTTTCATTTTACATGCATGTCTGTCCACACTCATCTAATAAATGTAGTGAAGACTATCAAGGAGTTTCATTGAAAATTTGATAATTTGAAGAAATTCCCTTGAGGCGTTCTGGAGATATGGGATGGATGTGTGGTGGTCAAAGCTCAACACCTTTGACCACCAAAATCTAATCAGTTCATCCTCGATTCAAAGTGGATATTTGTGCCAAATTTGAAGACATTTCCTCAAGGCATCTCTGAGACAGACAGGCAACCCAAAAACCCAATGCCTCCAGCTACAGCTATCGCCGGCACATGTAGAGTTGTGTATGTGTCTTTGTGTGTACTTGGATCTTCTTCACTGTGTAATATATCAATATATTACTCATCTGCATGATTTGCAGATATACAGTGCATGTATGCAAGTCATCTGTATGCATCCCTGCGTGGCTGAATCTGTGTATTTACATGTGTGTATCCTTGTGTGTCCTCCCTGCAGCTGTGTACTCATGCATGGCTGCGACTGGAATCTGACTGCTGCTGCCGCCATCGAAGGCTGCAGTCTACTGCTACTCAGGACAAACACACAACACACACACAGCAATCTTGAACCTTTTTCTTTCCAAGCACAATAATCAGTGCTGTTTGCTTCTAAAACAATTATGACTCATCCTTTTCATTTTGGTGCTATGTTTGGTGATTCTAATCAAAAATAAAAGTAGAACTCTCTAGAGAGAAACAGGACATTTTGAGTCTAGGAAGCAGCTCACTGACCAGCTCCAACAGGCTGATGAATGAGAAAAAGTGAAACAGAAAAGACAGAGATGAGCAGCAGGCCGGTGGTAAAGAATCACTTTTTATCGACTTCCTTTCTGAAAAGAGACCATCAAATTCATGCACACACATACACTCCCACTAGCTCTCCCTCACCTATTGTCTCATAAATGGCAGTAGGGAAATTTAAAGATAATTGAGGTTGTTCCATCGGAAATCACACCATGACTCCAGATAAAGTGTTCAAAGTGCTCTGGCACTGCACCCCCACCCCACCACCACACACAAACCCCTTTGTTAATCTTTACACAGCTATGTGAACACAGCATGCATCCTGTATTGGCTGTATAAGAAGGTATCGGTTGGAAGACTTGTTGTTTTGGACAGACACACCTGAAAGCTTTACAGAGAAGACCTGGTGGTGGTGGTCTGGGGCCAGGATAGAGAAATACTTACAGTAAAGGAAGATGATTTGTCTTTTTTATATGCTCTCCTCCAGGATGGATGATCCCGTCTAAAAGAGTTTCTCAGTCTGAGACAGGAATATAAAACACATCTCCCCTTTCTTGCATTTACAGCTCTCTCATCCCTGGGACATGCCCATGATTCTGATAAGGTGTCTTGAATAGAGAGATACAGGCCGACAGAGACAGCAGAGAAAGAGTGCCTCATGTTCTTCTGTGATAAACTGCACTC
>NW_018128135.1:526601-536752 GCF_001952655.1 Monopterus albus
CCTCAACAGTGAGTGAGGTGGAGTGAATGAAGGCTGGCCCTTAAGGTCTTTCGAGAATGGTATCTGCAGTAAGCCGTTATGACAGTCTTTGATTTTTACAACCAAAACATCAGAGAGATTTCCCAGTTAAGTTTAGATCAAAAAGCCTCGTCATTAAACACTAATACACGCATTGTGACAGTTAGCGCTGCTGCGGTCAACGTACGCATACGTAACTCATGGTTCCTATTGCACTTGGAGAGTACTTATCCTCAAGTAGGAGCTTAAAAAGTCTCTCAAAGCAGTGTTCCAAGATCTATTATTGTTCATAGTTCCTTCAGTGTGGACACACAAAACGTTTTCCAATAGTTCTAGCAAGTATGAAAATGGTCCTCTGGTCCGAAAGCACTATACACGCACACACACGTCTTCCAACTCACTGTCTCTCCATTTCTCTTAAACACACACGCGTTTGTTTTCATTCCTCATTGAGACTTTACAGTGAGTAAATCTCAGTTCCCTTAAGTACATCCACATTGTTCATTTTCCTTGTGTCATATTCCAACCCATGTAAGATGCAAGGAAAAGAGACAATACATGTAATATCACACACACACTCGCCACACATGCCCTGGCATGAATCCGATGTCTTAGTGAGTGAAGCCAAAGCTGTCCAACAGGCCAGCAGACTTTCTATCAGTGACTATTAATTGCTTGGTTAAGTGTCGAATTATAACATGGAAACCACTTGTGATTCAAAATGTTATCTGACACTCTCACAGCTCCACAATACAAAACTGCAGTGTGTCAGTGGGCACTGTGTAGCTGTCAACAATCAAATGACTGTTTTGATGAGTAAAGATGCTGAGTTAGTGGCTGTTATATTTAAAGCTCCATTATGAAACCAGCTAAAGAACCATGAAAATAGTGATTAGTTAAGATGAACACAGCACCACAAGGCTTTATGCTAAACAACAGCCAAGGTACAATAAAAAGCAATAGATCGATCTTATATCATTACTTTCATCCATCCATCCATTTTCTTTCGCTTATCCAGGGTTGGGTTGGTTTGGGTTGTGGCGGCAGCAGGTTCAGTGAGGTAGTCCAGACATCCCATTCCAGCTCATCTGTCTGGCAGGATTCCGAGGCGTTCCCAGGCCAGATGAGATATAAAATCTCTCCAGAGTTTCTGGGTCTGCCCCGGGGTCTCCTACCAGTTGGACGTGCCTGGAAGACCTCCAAAAGGAGGCGCCATGGAGGCATCCTGATAAGATGCCCGAACCACCTCAACTGGCTCCTTTTGATGTGAAGGAGCAGCCATTCTACGCTGAGTTCCTCCCGGATGTCCAAACTCCACACGCTAAGGGTAAGTAAGCCCAGGAAGCTCATTCCGCTTTTAATCTCGATCTTCACTCATGAACAAGATTGTTCTGTGTTAGATTTTTCCTACCACCTGTCGGGTACATGTATCTCTACTTCCTTGTTTACTGGAATCCAGCTCACAAGGTAGTGGAAGCTTTTTGTATGCTCTGTGATTTCTATGACTGTTTTGCAATGCTCATTTAAGATGTACACTTTGCTCATATAATAATTTAGCCCTCTTTGTCACTTATAGGGAATTCCTACAGCAACACTTTATAAATTCAGGTTTATATTCACCATATTTTGATTATAGGAATGATTTTCTCTCCTGTGACCCCATTTCGTGTTCATACATAGTATCAGCCTGATTGTGGCCCAGTCGGACAGACATGGGATGTTGAGTATGAAAATAACCAATTCTGCATCTTGGATGCTTCCCAAGGCCTCGACAGAATGAGTGTGAAACCATGTTTAGATAACAGCTAGAAGGACAAATCTACAATAGCGCGGTCTGTGCCTGTGCCAGAGGTTGATTTGATATAAATGAACCTGCTCACTTACTGCTGTTCATATCAACTAAATGCTTTAAGAAACATAAAAGTCAACTGTGTTAAAAGTGTATAAAATGGTTTGTGCCCCCCCCACACCACTGGGAAATTCATTTTGTCGTAGAAATTCATTTAAATAGTTTATTTTGAGGAACTATGGTTGGGGTTTTGAATATTCTGTCCTATATTTGCTGAAGCCGGCAGGTATGACAGAGAAATCATCTTTCAGAGAAAGATGGGAGGTGTAGAGAGAAGAGTTGACAGGCAACGATGGGTCAGATCTGGCAGCTGCACACGCACACATGCACACACACACACACAAAGACACCAAAAGATACAAGGAGGAAAATATCACGACATGTGAAGTTCAACACAACATCGACCACAGGACTGCTCCCATTGTCCTTCCTGTACCATTTCCATATTGTAGACAGACAAGCGTGTCACACTATCAGCAGCAGAGAGCATGAAGACTAGTGCATCACAGACCAGCTGAGTGCATCAGGCTGAAGATTTGTAGTCCAACTAAATTCATATTGCAAACATAACCAGGTGGAGTGCATCACATTTGTATTATGCAACTTAAACTATGGGTCAAAATGACCACAGTGCAAACCATGGGATACCTGGATCTACTCCATACACAAATCACTTTGGGTTTCCTTCCATTTATTTTATTGAGTGTGTCTTTTGAAATATATTAGCTCTTTTACAATAAATACTTGGGCAAAATAGCAGTGTAAAGTAAGACGACATCATGAAATTACAACAACATGCTGTACATTACTATATGTGGTTGTTGTAATGATATAAAGTGGTAGACAACCGGCTACATGAGGACATTTTTATTAGTCTCATGTTCAAAAATAGCCTCCAATAAATGTTAAAATCTTGGATCCACACTCAGAACTAGTTAGTCCTTGGCTTATGGCCCAACTTTTTAAAAAATCTTTTGAGATATACAGCTGACCAACACACACAGAGACAAGTCAACAAACAAGATTAAAATACGGCCGCCATGTTGGACATAAAGCACATGCACATTGTGAATAGCTACAGAATTCCCACTTCGCAGCTGTATGCCTCCCCCAGCCAGTCAAATTCATGGGAATGGGGCAGAAATGAGATCACTGACTTTGACCTTTGACCACACAAATCTAATCAGTGTATCCTTGCGCCCAAGTGGATGTGCCAAATTTCGAGCAATTCCCTCAAGGTGATCCTGAGATATTATGTTCACAAGAAGCTATCACCAGCACAGAGTCATAAAACTATTTCCACTGTTAAAGTTTAGTACAAAAATAAAAAATATGTATTTATTTATTTACCATTTACTTGCCCCTTGCATGGGGATATGTACATACAGTACGCATTGAGAGCCGATGGACCAGAGTCAAATTCCTCGTGTGTCCGACACACCTGGCCAATAAAGCTGATTCCGATTCTGATTCTAAAAGTTGCCCTGCTCTGAAGTTAGGGAACTCAGGAGAAACAGTCAAATAAAGAAAAAGAAGACAGAAAAACGGTCAAAAATTATAAGGCAACGTCTGTGATATTCTGACTTTTAACTCTTAGTTTGAGTTAAACTCAAACACTGAATCATGCACTTCTTATAATGCAGTTTAATGCCTTTACTGCCTTGTAAAAGCCCTGAGTTAGTTCAGAGCCACAGACGACACTATGGAGCTTCCTGTGACTATTAAACTGATCTTCATGTGCACAAACGGTGCGGCTCCCATTGAAGGTTAGGACTTAACTCGGTTTGGTTATCAGAGTGTAACGTTTCACGTGACGCTTGGATCAAGACACCTGTTACCTTTTGTCAGTTACCTGACTGCCTCCATGCTCATCTAACATGGCACAGCCTTGTAAACAGAGCCATCGCCTGAAGATCATCTGATGATCTTTTCACACTTTGAGATTCCACTGCAGATCAAAATTGAGACCAACATATCAGACTGCTGTCTGTAGTGGGTGTTGAGGACAACACTTATTCTTGTAAATCATATAGCAAAATGTGCAGAACAACAACTAGAGCTGTCAGATAATAACAGGCCTAGAGCAGATAAGGCATCCATGCGCAGTAAAATATGTGCTAAAACCTTTAGATGTACAATCATACTGCCATTTATGTACAGATACCTTGAATGCTGACACACTGAAAGGAGCTTGCATCCCTTTAAATAAGGGCTGCAGTGATGTTTCTTACAACTCTCAAGTGTCTGACTTTACACAATTTGCTTTTTCCCCTCAAGCTAACACAACTAGAGGAATCTCACACAGCACTGAGAGAATCAGTCCTGTCCTCCTGAGGGAGAAGCTCCAGAAGACGCAGGCAGATGCCTCTACAACCTCTTGGATTAGACAGTGTGACCACAGGGATGTGTCTGAACAGGAACCCACACATTAAATTAGCAAATGTGTGTTGCAAGCGTTTGGTTATAGACTGGGTATTTAAGAATGTAGGTCATTTCCACAAACACGGCTTTACTAAAACTGAAGAAATAAATATACGCACACTCTCATTTCACATTCGACACCATGGAATGATTAGTTTGGCAGCATGCATGCGAGTCATGGAGCCACAGGCCGAGAGACATGCCGGGGGGTGGGGGTGGTTGTGTACACGTTGCTGCTTTTATAGCCGGTGATCGGTTTAGGCTATAATTGACTTATAAGCTGCATGTGGGTGTGCAATTAACTGAAATCTAATTAAGAAACTGCCTGAAATCTGCATAGGCAGTTAAGCCAACCCAACGACAGCCAGCATCCACAGTGAAGGCTTCTTTTTATGGTCTTCTGATTAAACAAACTGACATTTGAATAAACAAGCTTCTAGATCAACCTGCTGCTGACAAACTGCATTTATGAAAAGCTCTGGGAGTGTTTGCTGTGTTCATCACCTCCACCAAGGGCAGGGGTCGTGTTTTTTTTGCCGGTGTCTGTTGTTTTTTTGTTCACAGCATAACTCAAAAATAAATGGATTTTGATGACTTTTTGAAGAGGTGGGACAGAACAATCGATTAGATTTTGGTGCTGATCCAGATCACCTTGTTGTCTTTTGCCCAGTAAGACTCCATGCAGCATTTGCATACATATCTCCCCAAGACTGGGTGCAAAGGTTACACAAAAAAAAGTTTCTAAGCTTACATTTCAGACAGAGACAATGGCTGACAACCTTAATGAGGGGAGGGACACCGACACACAGTACAGCAATTACTCTGAGGATGACGACGACAATGGTGAAGTAGAAAAAGTCATTTCAGACCAAGATTAAGATGCGACTGCTGATCCACTAACCAAGCCACAGTGAATGAGAGACATGTTTACGGAGGAGGATGGGGATGTTTCGGCTGTCGTTTCTCCGGTCTCTTTCCTTATTACCTCCAACAAAGAGGTCATGTTTACGCCTTTGATTGTTTGTTTGTTGGTCCACGATAGTCACATTTATAGGGCTCAAAGAAGATTCTCTGCTGTGAGATAACAAAGCTACAGACTTCCAACTAACACCAAGCTGTAGCTGAAACTCTAGTGATTCCGTAGGGGTTGAATAATTTCATCTTCAGCAGTTTCTGCTCAACATCCTGAAGAAAACACTGTTAACGTTCAAACTACTAGTGATATCAATGTGAGCAAGAGCAAGAAACAGGATTACATAGAGAAGAGCATTACAAGCAAAGAACTTTACAACAATTAGTCATTCATTCTTAACAAACTAATGATTCTGAGTATTTTTAGGTTATTTGTCCAGTTAACTAACTAACTACCAGACTTGAATGTACCTTTCTAAAATACAAAGTATGTCACTCATGATTTACTCCACCCAAGAATATAAAATACACTGCTCAAAAAAATGAAGGGAACACTAAGTCACACGTCGGGTCTTTATGGAAAAATTATTCAAGTTGTAAACCTCCCAGAGCTGGATCAGGGCGTCAGTGAGCTCCTAGACAACCTGTGGTGGGAATTGGTGGCATCAGATGCACCGATACATAATGTCCCATAGGTTAAATGGATTTTGATGACTTTTTGAAGAGGTGGGACAGAACAATCGATTAGATTTTGGTGCTGATCCAGATCACCTTGTTGTCTTTTGCCCAGTAAGACTCCATGCAGCATTTGCATACATATCTCCCCAAGACTGGGTGCAAAGGTTACACAAAAAAAAGTTTCTAAGCTTACATTTCAGACAGAGACAATGGCTGACAACCTTAATGAGGGGAGGGACACCGACACACAGTACAGCAATTACTCTGAGGATGACGACGACAATGGTGAAGTAGAAAAAGTCATTTCAGACCAAGATTAAGATGCGACTGCTGATCCACTAACCAAGCCACAGTGAATGAGAGACATGTTTACGGAGGAGGATGGGGATGTTTCGGCTGTCGTTTCTCCGGTCTCTTTCCTTATTACCTCCAACAAAGAGGTCATGTTTACGCCTTTGATTGTTTGTTTGTTGGTCCACGATAGTCACATTTATAGGGCTCAAAGAAGATTCTCTGCTGTGAGATAACAAAGCTACAGACTTCCAACTAACACCAAGCTGTAGCTGAAACTCTAGTGATTCCGTAGGGGTTGAATAATTTCATCTTCAGCAGTTTCTGCTCAACATCCTGAAGAAAACACTGTTAACGTTCAAACTACTAGTGATATCAATGTGAGCAAGAGCAAGAAACAGGATTACATAGAGAAGAGCATTACAAGCAAAGAACTTTACAACAATTAGTCATTCATTCTTAACAAACTAATGATTCTGAGTATTTTTAGGTTATTTGTCCAGTTAACTAACTAACTACCAGACTTGAATGTACCTTTCTAAAATACAAAGTATGTCACTCATGATTTACTCCACCCAAGAATATAAAATACACTGCTCAAAAAAATGAAGGGAACACTAAGTCACACGTCGGGTCTTTATGGAAAAATTATTCAAGTTGTAAACCTCCCAGAGCTGGATCAGGGCGTCAGTGAGCTCCTAGACAACCTGTGGTGGGAATTGGTGGCATCAGATGCACCGATACATAATGTCCCATAGGTGTTCAGTTGGATTTAGGCCAGGGGAACATGAGGCCCAGTCAACGGCATCAATGTCATCGAGAACAGCCTACACACTCTGGCCACATGAGGCCGGGTGTTGTCCAACACCAGGAGGAACCCAGCGCCCACTGCACCAGTGCAGGGTCTGACAGTCGCTCTGAGGATTTCATCCGGGTACCTCACAGCAGTCCGGGTATGGCTGGCTATAACATGGAGGTCCCACACCATCACTGAGCCACCACCAAACCGGTTGCACTCCATGATGTTACAGGCAGCATCACGTTCACCACGGCGTCTCCAGACTCTTTCACATCTTTCACATGTGCTCAGTGTAAACCTGCTCTCATCTGTGAAGAGAACGGGGCGCCAGTGGTGGACCAGCCAATTCTGGTGTTCTCTGGCAAATGCCACTCGAGCTACACAGTGCTGGGCTGTGAGCACAGGTCGTACTAGAGGGCGTCGGGTCCTCGTACAGTTTTCATGTGGCTACACAGGACTGAACCATGCAGCAAAAACACACAACAAAGCAGATGTGAAATACAGTGAATCACTGAGTGGGTCTCTTACATACACACACACACACACACACACACAAAGGCAGACATGAACACACCAGCTGACAACATCAAAAACACAACAAAGTTACATGCATGGACTGTTAATTTGCCAACAGACACACAACCACAGTCATATATAAACACAGTTCCACACACGTGCACACCGATAAGAAACAAACACAGCGTTGCAGTGAAGACCACAGGGCATAACTCTCTGTGGTGCTGCCCCGTCCGTCTGTAGGTCAGCCGGCTAAAGCTGCAGAGCAGAAGTGGCCACACATACACGGGTCCAAACACAAAAACATTCCCACTCTCATATCACACTCCTTTATCCAAAGAGAGCAACAGTCACACAAAAATGCACACACACAATGACAGTGAGTGCCACTTAGCAGCCACTGAGACAGACGGTGTTTCAGAGCAGTTTAAGGAGATTTAAGGATAGAAAAGGCTACTCCACATGGTGTGGCTGGAGACTGTGTGCTGGCCAGTCAATGTGTAAAACAGGGCCTGATTGTTGGCTTCTCAAAGTTAAAGAGATTATCTGACAGGTCCCTGTGAAGATACTCACTATTGAAATGATCCATCTCTTAGTGGCCACTATCAGCTCCAGTTCTCATCTGTAGCTGCTGAGTGAGATGGAGCACCCAGTCCCTCTGTCCTCCTGCTTTTGATATCTTCATCATTCAGCATCATTCAGTATCATTCAGCAAATGGATCGATAAAACGGCATTTTAAAATTCCATTATGGCTTTTTCCTTTTTCCCTATCACACTTGTTCCCTTACAACTGTGTATTTTGCACTCCATCTCATGCTCACTCCTTTTCCCATCTCTCCTTGGCTCTCGCTGACGCTCCTATCACCCCATTACCACTGCTGTACAGACTCAGGATTGTTTTCATTCACTGAGACATAGGTCTCATTCAGCAAACACTTAAAATCTGTTTCAGACCAGACTGAAAGTTGGTCATTAACTCTTAAGTGTGAACAGCTGGTTGTCTGTTCAATAACAACTACGTATCAGAAGAGCAGACAACAAGCTCAGATGCAACCAGGCCTTTAGGTCATCATCATCAGTAAGCCCTGGGAGAAGGTAATACTGAAGAAGGCATTGAGGCAGAAGGTGCTGCTCTGACCAAGCTGGCACACAAGGTTTAAGGTGAGGTCTTTTAGATCCAGATGTTTTGGCTCAAGGCTTTCTTGGCTGAATGGATGACGAGCCCACAGATGAAGAGGAAGCAGAGGAGGCGATGCGTTTTCTGAAGCCAGGACAAACACCGTCCTTATCTTCTGAAGGAAGCAGGATAGAAGAGTATGGTGAATCCAGGAGGCAACTCTGCCAGAAGAGGGAAGAAACTGTCAAGAGGGACAGACACTTGCACTGACTGAGTCACAGTCCACTGCAGTCAGGAGCATCACAGAGTGGAAGTGAGACCCTCTTTTGACCCTTAACTACAGATTCCAAGGAGGAGGAGGAGAGGTGTTCGGACGACACTTTGGCCCAATCATTTACCGGAACTGCCACCATCTAATGTCAGCGGTTGGCATCAACCTCAAGGCACGTAAGACGAGAGTGGAGGTCCACTTGCCAAGTATATAAAAATATAAACAGTACCATAGGATTGTTTTGCTAAGGTAGCTAACAAACATGCACTCAACTTGACCTGAAATAGTGCAGCCAGGCAGTTTGTTTGGATTTTGCCAGCTAGTTCCAATATAACCAAATTTTGTTGTGTATTGATGGTAGTTGAGTTAATGATAACAATAAAGAATGCAGCTCTGCAGTACCCGACAGTACAGGTGGATGTAGCCTACTGCGGCAGAGTAGATCAGGAGAACAGCTAAGGCCAATGCTCGCAGTGGGAGTGGTAGAGAGGTTCTTGGCTCAGTCACTCTCCCAGGTCCAACTGATTATAGTTAATGCTAAACACTGAATATAAACCAAGTGACTTGATTTTTTTCCCTCAGAAGGCCTTTTTTATGTTTAACGCTCATATACTTTGATCAATTATTTCTCACCCATCCCATCATCAGCCATTCCTCCTCATCACCAGCATCAGAAGTCATCACCAGCCATCACTTAACAGTGTCTAACTCAAACAGCATGCATTAAACATGCGACAGTTTGACGTTACAAGATCAGTGTGGGTTGGTATATATCAAGGCTTTATAGAAAAGTGGCGAGGGTACAGCTGAATGGAGTGGAGCTACTTAAAATGTACAACAGAATAGAAGGTTCACCTTATAATTATAGGGCACGGATGAAGGATGTGATAGAACAACTCAGAGTTTGGTCTGATAGAGTATGAATGTTTTATAAAGGGTACCACAGACGAGCAGTGTGGATGTAGATGGATACTGCTAAAAAAAACAGAAGGGGTATGGTAGGGTGTAGCAGGCAGTGTTTGGAGATGTAGCAGGGGATGCAGCAACTTAAATTTAGGATACAGTGAGCGCAAATGAACAGGAGTGCAGATGAAGCACCCTGCTCAAGACAAATGATTGCCTCTGCTAGCAGATAGTGGCAGCAGAGATGCAGATAGACTGAGAAGCATTCAGATATATGGGGTGTTGTAGAGCAGTAGATTGAATATGTGGGTCTGTGTGAAAGGGAGGCAGATGAGGACAAGAAGCACTGGGTGTTTGTTGTGCATATGCAGTAGA
>NW_018128135.1:536784-556230 GCF_001952655.1 Monopterus albus
AGAAGAAAAAGCTGGAACAGAGGTAAAGCAACAAAGACACAAAGAAAAGATAAAGTTTGACTAATAGAGGCATCTGTGTGGCCTGGCAGTCGTGCCATGAAAGTCCTGGGCTGGAGTCAGTCAAGAAGCTTCGTCATGTCACCCGTCTTTTTCCTCGTCACGGTATATCCATAAAAATATGGAGTAAATAAGTTAAAACAGAAAAAAAAAGCACAAAACAAAAGAGGACAGAGGAGTGTGATTGATAATGTGACCGACCTTGGTGATATAAGAAACCGGGGACTTCTACAGGCTTCATCTGCAGCATCAAAAGACTTGAAGTGTTCGTAGAACAAATGGAGAAAGCACAGTAAAGCCAGGAACCGATCCGGAACCTTTCATGATGGAACAATACTTCACACTGCTTCTAAAAATCTGCCATCTGGATCACGCACCGACAAAAATTTCATTCTGAGGCTCATAAATCTCTCGCCTGCAGGGGTAGGGCTAATCTCGATTTGGGAAAGGAAACCACATACCTTAGCAAAAAGTACATTTTTTCTGAGAATAAGGCAAAGAAAACTTGCCAATATCAATGTGTTTGTGAGATTCAATAATATGGCTCAAATAGGTTTCAAGGGTCCTAGGATCATAAAAGAAACCAGCAATATTGCAGTTGCTCTTTGTTCAAGAGGCTCTAAGGTGTGTGCTCAGTCACACAGAGGAGTGTGTCAGAAAGCAATCAGCCCAGGACAAGCACAACAGACTTTAATCAAGAACGAGGCAGAGAGACAGACAGCAGGTCAGTTGTACTGTTACATCAACCGAGCATGTATGTGTGAGGCCACAAGGTGAAAAACAATCTGCAGTGGTTCTGCCTCCAGCATAGAATGATCCCGACCAACACAGAGCCGCTGTGAAAGATGCCGGCGAGCAGCACTCAGTCTGTATGGTTTGTAACTTACCACATCAAGATGCAGACATGTTGAAGAGCAGGTGATTGACTCATTATTACATAATCTGTCCCGAATGACAGTAGAGGAAGAGGACGTGATTGTGTTAGATGGTGCTTGTGTGTACTGTGATCTACACAACAGTGTAACCAATGTATAGTTTATTTAACAAATAAGAATGGATGGCACAAATTATTACCAATTCCCAAAATGAATTTCACTGGCAGCGTTTATAGAGTGGCCAGCATATATTGGAAAGACCCACTGTTTACTGTGGGCACGCGAATTATTGAACTGTTGGAGGTCCGAGAGTAAAGGAAAATAAGGAAAAGAATGGACAGGGGACAGGAGATAAAACGGGGTAAGAGGCAATAAAAGAGGAGGAAGAAAGAAAAACAAGGGGGAAAAGAGAAATGAACCAAAAAGACATATTAAAAGAAGTAATATAAACTGAGGAAATAAAGCATGAGGATGGTAAATAAGCTGCCACAGGAGGAGAAAGCTGCAAAAACATGGGAGAAAAGACAAAAAGGCAGGAAACATGAGCATAAATGAGAAGAAAATAAAATGAAAGAATAAAGTAACTAGAGGCAAACACATAAGAAATATAAAAGGGAATAATGCATGATAAAAAAAAAATCAGGTGGAATGACAAAATAGGAATGAGGAGACTGAGATGAGACTAAAGAGGAAGAGAAGATGAGAGGAGGGAAGGGGAGAGCGCTTGGTTCTACTGTGCATGAGTCATCTTCATATCCTATTATGGCTAAAGCAGCGTTACCGCTCTCGCCCACTGTTAACCTACAGCAACATGCCTTCTACACGCAACACAAACACACACACACACACAGCCAACAACACAAACACACACACACAGCCAGTGCTATTTTTCTGAGGACATTTTCTGAGTGTTTTCTCAAAATGCCAAGGTAACCACACTGCTTCCAGGGGCCACAAAAACACATTAACAAGATTACAATTTACAGCTACGCTTAGTACAAATAGGATTAAGAGTCATAATACACTTCATTGTGTAACGCTCAACACTAAAATCTTTCCCATCATTCACATTTGCTTTCTAACCCTTGAACCTCACAATCCACTCAGTATCTTAACCTACATACAGTGACATTCTGCTACTGTATGAAATTAAAAGAACTCCACTGGTGGAAAAGGTAATTTTGTATCAGTCAATTTCAGCATTTTAGCTGGGGACTAATGAAATATGGTATCAGGTTGCATTATGGGAAGCATAGGATCCAAAGTTCTCGGAGGTTTGGTGCATACCAGGGTCTAAAACTCAAAATATCCCAATCTCTGCTGCATCAATCAAAACCATTCTTTCTCTAATGTGCCTCTGGCAAGTGCACCAGCTTCACTGATTTATACTAATATATTGGTGAAGTCAAATTTATGTTTCTATAACTCTGACAAGGATCTTTTTATGGTTATTGGTAAATGATTGGCCTATGTCAATAGCAAAGGGCTCTATACCATGGCATTTTATATGGTCACACAGTCGAGGCCTGGTGGATTGTTGGGTCAAGCCAAAAAGCAGGACTTTGCAACTTTTTGTCTGGACTTTGCCAACATTTACAAGGGCATGCTAAAAAAAATAAGAGGTCTCAGGCTTGAGGGGATTCTTACCCTGCTTAAACAAAGGTTAAGATCTGTTTCCCACCAACAGTGGTTTATTTGAGTCATAATGACATCTCTTCCTCACCTTAACCATGACCACAAAGTTAACCCCAACATTTCAGTTGCCCAAGTCCTTATCCATAGAGGTGGAAGGTTAGAAAATGTTCACGGAGTTATTTTTGAAGCAGCCATATAGTTTGTCTTGGAAAGCACAGATGAACAGCCTATTTGTCATTTGGCTGGTTAATTAACTGTGAAGTAATGTGTCGATTAAACAGGCAGACTTAGGGAATAACACTGCGGAGTTAGAGCTTAGGGGGTTTATTCTCTTGGGAGTCACTGAAAAGAGATTTCAATCAAAGTTGTCAACAATATAAAAAGCTGAAGTCACACTGAAATTAATGCATTTTAGCTCAGTCTGTTACACAGAGATTATTTTCTTATCTTTAGCCTTTTTGCCCTTCATTTAAATTAAACTGTCTCTCACAGTCTGATAGGTTTTTACACTTTGACACATTTGAACAATCTCTCCTGGTGCAAAATGCATGAACACAAGATACTGTATCTCCAAATAATGTCTTGTGGCACTTTCAGACTAGAGGAACTTTTTCATAGTTCGTAGAACTGTTGGATATAGTACCCCCTTTTTTGTTTCTGAGAACAATAATAATTCTTAGAACACCCTTTTAAAGGACTTTTTTTAGCTACTACTTCAGAGTATGTACGCTCCAAACGCAACAGGAACCATAAGTGATGTAGGTGTGCTGTAATTGCAGCCCCACTAACTGTTAGCTGTGGAAACAGTAGCGATCAGTAGCCATCACCAGCAGCATGGGAAGCTGCAGTCCACCAACAAAAGCCTCTGCCGAAAGTTAATGGCTTGTTATATAATTAATATTAGCAACAAATAAAGACATTCCCTACCAGTAATGTAACGTCATTAATGTTGTGAGCATGTTGGCTAATCATTAACAGTGGGTCAGCTTAGTGTTAGGTCATCTCAGCAGTCCTGCAAACAGAAAAAAGTCCAAGAAGATACAGTATGTAGGTCCTGGGGGAGCTCCCCAGTGGGGTAGCCCCAGAACTGTTTGGTCCGAAAGCGCTTTTAGTGAGGAGAAACTACAGGAACAACTATGAAACCATGTGTCTGAGGCTACCTCCACATGACAGATAATCTGAGCTGCACTCTTCACTGGTTTGGGGGACAAAGGTGGTGCAGAGAGCACAGTTCAAAGCAGAAAAGTGACTGTATAAATGATTCAGTGATTCAAATCTGCAGAAGAAAAAAAAAAACATTACACTGCACAAGGTATCTTTAGAAATCAGAGATGGTTTGTGGGTTTGCAGGCTTCCTATTTAAGCGTACACCCTGTGAACCAAGGTTTTAAAGTTCAAATCATTAAGGATACTGAAGGAATGTAAAATCTCCAGGTAGCACCGTCAGGTTCAGTATCACCTCTTTCACCACAGCAAAACACTTCCATAAATATTATGTTGCCTACACTGTGGTATCAGAGTAAACATCGCTTCATTTTCCTTCTCACAGCTGTACTGAATGACACACACTTTATGCCTTTGGAATGTCATTATAAGACAGTGTTCTCTGACATTTAAGCCCTCTGCTGCTCTCATATCAGCACTGTGCATCTCTGATTCTTAAGAACAAGCACAAACATATACAGATTACTTGAAGCCTGTACTCAGGTATCGTCACTGATTGCATCTTTTGTAAAGTTTCATTCCTTCATTTGAAGAAGATGAACCACGTTGCTTGACTTGCCTGCTTTAGTTGATGCAGTTACTGGGAGCACTTTCCAATCAGTGAGCAGTTGTGAGTTTGATGCCTTGCTCAGCAACACTTTAGCATGATCATTGATGGACATACAGGGGCTCATGGAGGGCTCAGCCATGTGACGTTTGCGGAAAAAGGTGCTGCATAAGGCATAAGACCTCCCTCTTAACATCTGGGTTACAGAGCAGTGACATTATATTGGCCAGCTATGGGTCTGTAAGTACAGTAAAAGCCTCAGTCTTATCTTGTGCAGAACATTTAAGGTGACTGACATCGAGTGCTTATAGCGACTAGATGGGAATTATACCCTTGTAGCTGAATCATCTTTGCATACAATGTGTGTGTGCATGGAAAACTCTCATGAACATTCAAATGTCCAAAAGATTTTAGGGTAAAAGTCAACATGAGTCCTGAACATGAGGGTTGATTTAGTTAATTGGTATGGTTAATTTGGTTAGGCACAAAAGGCACTGTTAGGTTTAGGGGAAGGTCATGGTTTGTCTACTTGGTTATGGTTGGAGGACACTGGTCATCATGGTTACAATAATAACCACACAGTTATGACTATGACACAAACAAAGTAAGAAGAAACCACAATGACCTTTGGTTTGAAACAAGAACTGAACAGTCAAAGTCTCGTGTTTCGTTGACCCATCCATCCACCCTGATCTCCTCAACATACAATGGGCACATCCCAAGTCTCTTATATGCATCCACTTTTCTCACACTTGTGTCTCAGTCCCCCCCCACATAAGATGTAAGAAGAATTGATGAAACGTTTTTAAAGACATCAAATCAAAAGCAAATTTTATTTGTATAATGTCAAATCACAACAAAGTCATCTCACGACACTTTACAAAGTAAGGTCTAGACCTTACTGTTATCACTATTATTACAGTAAGTATTATTACCCAACAAATCCCCCTTGAGCAAGCACTTGGTGACAGTGGGGAGGAAAAACTCCCTTTAACAGGAGAAACCTCCAACAAAGACAAGGGACGTCCTTTCCTCTGATCCTTCATCCAAAGTATGTGGTCATCAACTGATTTCCAATAAAAGGGCATATCGGTCCACAAAAGACTTCCGCAAAGGATGCTCTGGTGCGTCCTCGCTCATGGCTCCTTCAGCAGCCTCCTTGCTCCTCACTCCTCAGAACAGATATAAGAGTATTGGGATGTACCCTATGTCACAAGAACAGTCTCCATGAATCCTATCAGTTTTCCATCAGTTTTATACACTGGCTAAAAGCACCTGAGTAAATCTGAGAGACCAGGTGTTGCAGAGCGATACAACACCAGGTATATCTTCTATAGTGTTGGTTTTTCTGTATAAAACACTATAATTGACTGGTAAATAAAGGATTAATTAGTTGTGAAATATATGTGAATGTGCTAAAGTGAAATTGTTGTTATTCCAAGCTGGGCCTTGTTCCTGTAGTTCCAGCCTTCCTTCAGTGTAGACACTGCTCATTTTCTCATTAATAGCCTCATTTAGTTTGCCTATAAATACACACACTAATGGTGTACCGATGTTAAATGTTGCCTGTAGCAACTTCGGTGCCATATTCTGGCCTGTGACTCATGTCTTCACTCTCCTCCTCCCTTATCCTCGCCTGTCTCCTGCTCTGACCTCCTCCTCTGTCTTCTCACTCCTCTCCCCAACCACCAGTGATACCACAACTAAGCCCTATTAAAAGGGGCTTTTGGCGTTGGAGCTCAATCACACACTCACAATTTATTACACACTCACACATACAATCACAGGCTCGCTCTCCACTAACCAGCGCATTATTTGATGTTCTGCTCTCCTGATTAATGGGATCTCCTTCTACAACTGATAAGGACTCGAAACCAGGCCTTCTATCTTTCTCTTTCACACTCTCCTGTTTTGTTTTTTTTATCTGCTTCTGTCTTATGACTTTCCTTCCCAGGTCTCTCAGTCACTTTCCATTTGCATTTTTGTCATCTTATTCTAGCTTCCTCTTCTTTTCCCTCATTTCTCCTGCAGATCACGTAGCCATTATTATTTGTAACCTTAAATTTCCCCCATCGACCACATGATGGATGAGTTTTGCCCTCTCTTCTCTCTCTGGCACACACAAACACACACTCATATGCACTACCAGGCTTGCTTATCCATAATCTGTCCTTCAACAGGGGAATTAAATGTTTTGATCCTACAACTGTTACACAGCGGTGCAACGCTACTTATAAATGCATTACGCTGTGGTCACTTCCTTTTAACCGCACACCCACACGCAGGCAGGACAAGGCTTTACGCAGAAAGGAAGTGACTGTATCCTTTACATCAATATTTTTAGATTTTATCCATCTCATTTTTATGTTTTGGGTGATTTACAGCTGATGGTGCCATCCCAGAATCACAACATTGCTGATTAAAGTTGAGGCCAATGTCATTATTGCATCTTTCCCCTGATTTACTGGTCATCTGTCTCCTGACAAAATATATATAAAAGTACTTAGATGTCCTCTAATGTACTTGAAACCAAATAACTTGCTCAACAGAAAGTTTCTGATACCCTTCCATACACACCAACAGCTTTTAGTATTTATTTTATTTTATTTTTATTTCTAATGCAAAAGTTAATTCACACAGTTGGAAAGTTGGTATCCCCCAGCTCATGCTTTGTCCCTTACTTTGTAGTAATGTGCTGTGCTTTATGTGTTCTTTATCAAGGTTGATACAGTTCATTTCATTTATTCAGGGAGGATTTACTGATGCTTTACATTATATGGCCTTTATGGCCACCCTGTGTCACATTCTGTGGGTTGAGGGTCCTGCTCAAGAGCAGCCACAGGGTACTTAAAGGAGAGGATGTGCTCTCCTTCTTCACATAGCTTTTTACTGAGCACATTCTGTGAAGAGTCCCCTTTAAAAATGAAGGACCGGTACAATTAAGGCCTCAAACACCCGTCCATGAGTCCATAAGGCAGTTATCACTGACCAGCAGGGTCACTGCACATCCAGCATATTCATTTGAACACTGTATCTCTCACTCACACAACAAGAAAACGCCATTCTCAAACCATCTTCTCAGTGTCTATCGTTTCTCTCTGTTTTGTTGTCACGCTCTCTCTCACACACACCTCGTAAACATTCTGTCACCTCATCTCTGTCACACACACACACACTCGTCTCGAGCAAAGCATCTAGTTGCACATAAATCTTACACCCAACACAAACATAAAACATTACATCTATCCTACACCTCCATTCTCGCTTAACTGTGTGCCCCTCTCTCTCTCTCTCGCACACATACAGATTAAGTTAACAAGATGAAGATTTTTAATCCCCACTGGGTATTTGTTTTCCTAGCACATGAGGTGCTGTGGCACTTTCTGTAACACTAATGAAATAAGTCACTGTTTCTGACAGCAGTACCTGTCGCTCCCACATCAGGCAACATCTCTGCCTCGATCACTGTCATGTGACCACTGACACATGATTGTCAGTAATGCTATAATCCTCTGTTGCCATACATTATAAGTGTTATATGCACTGCACAACCTGTACGTGGACAACCGACCATCCATGTGATTGCTGAAAGTCTCATTTAAAAACATGGGCATTCATACACTAGGCTGCTATTAGAGCCGCCGCTCTATTGAGAAAATACTGCACAGGATTTTGGAACCTGGCTGCAGGGATTAGTCAGGTCTGTAAGGCCTGGCTGACGTTCCAATTCATCCCAGAGGTGTTGGATGGGTTTGAGGTTAAGACTCTGGGTAAGTTCTTTCACATCAGGTTCAGAAAGATATTTTACAAACTTCACTTTTGTTTATGAGACTAGAGAGGACTTATGTACTACACAATGTAGCATTAAGATCACTGCCATGATCATTATGATTATGGCACCATAACAACCTGCTGTGTCTTGTTGCTTTTCTTTTCTCTCTCCTCTATCCACCCACCCCACCTGGTCGAGGCAGAAGGCCGCCCACCACAAGTCTGAAGGAAGTGTTTCCTTCCCGCTGTCGCCAAGTGCTGCTCAAGGGGGATTTGTTGGGTTTTCCTACATTAGTGTAGGTCTAACTGTGATTATGTAAAAGTGTCCTGAGATAATTGTTGTTGTACAAATAAATTGAATTAAATTGAAGTGAAAAAGGGGAGTTGGGGTGGACCCCGCCTCTCACCCAGTGTCAGCTGGGATTGGCTCCAGCTCCTCTCGACCCTATTCAGGAATAAGCGGTGTAGATAAAGGACCGAGTACATACCATGGATAACAGCCCTAGAATCAAAGTACTGTAGACAACAGTGTCCACCAACAGACCATGTGCTTCATGTCAGCCTGACCTGATGTTGTGTGTACACAAACAGTAATGTAATGAATTTACTTAGAGTACAGTTTGACTCAGTTTTCAGACAGTGCCACACTCTCATATTAATTCCTGTTGCAAGAAGGCTGTTGTTCACGGTGGTTCACTGAACAGATAAACCTCTCTTTAAGCTGGCAGAGTGAAAAGAAACAGAGAAAGTAAATGCAAATGAGGCGTTGATTACACAAGACATTATCTTTAAGCAAGTTAAAATAGGTAAAATTAGACTATTAAAAATGTAACTGTTACAAACAGGGATTTTAAAGCCCGATTCATAAGTTTTGAGTAATTGTTTTAGTTTTGTTTTTTTTAAACATTTCTGGATTTATAGGCTATACATAAAAATAGTGAAGATAAGCACATCATTTAAGTATGAAAGGAGTTTTCTCACAACGATTCAGACAAAATGCCAGTGTGAAGGTTTTCTAATCCTTGTCATCTCACTCCGGCTCTCCTCACAAATCAATAAGATCTTCGCCCTCTCTCTATCTTTTCATTGTCGTCACCATTTTTTGTCACACGCGAAATACACTTTCTCAGCTGCGCACATTCACATATGCGCACTACCACGCACGCAAACTGTAGCTGACCAAGACAAGCTGCCTCCTCTCCTGTTCATGCTGCAGGACCAACGCAGTCTCTCTCCCTCTCCTGGTCGCAATCTTTTACACAGTCAAACGCGCTGGCAGCGTCAGTAGCCTCGCGCAATCTCTGCGGAAACGGCGGAACAAACCCGTAGTGACACGTGTGCGCACAGCGCGCGGCTCCAAAAGACCAAGCAAGGGTCTGCGCACACACACACACACACACACACACACACACACACATAGTATAAGCCACACACAAGTGCACACACATACAAACGCTCAGAGGCACGCAATTACCAAAACTGCAGGTGCTTCTCAATCAGCCCAAAGAACATGCGCAAAAACCGCGTGCACTTCCAGTGATCCAGAAAACTCCAAACACATGAAGCAGAAACCACAAAGCTTCTGTGTCCTCAGAAGCAAATATTCACATTTCAGCACCAATGTAAACAGCAAGAAAAAAATGTTGGCGCGCAAACACGCGCGCACACACACACATACTCACGTGCTATAAAGCAAACAAGCGCAGATGAATTTGTTTTGCCTTCCTACCTTCATCAGGCATCCGCTGCAGACAGAAAGTGAGGTTCCTCCGCCAACCAGGCATGGTGATGAAGAACAGGAGAAGAGGTCTAAGATGATGAGGGCAGTAGACCCTGTCCGGTGGAGGTGGTGGCACGAAGGCGACAGCAGCCAAACAAACGATTCCTCCTGTTTTGTCTTCTCCTTCTGTTCTTCTTCTCCCCGGTGTGTCTGTCGTAAACGGCTGCTCTCTCCGGTACCGACCCCGCTGACAGACCGTGTGACGGTCGCTCCCGCTGCGGCGCCAATGCTCTCTCTCTCTCTCTTTCTCTATCTCTCTCTCTCTATTAACAGAGTTCATCACCTCTTCCTTCATTCATTTCTCTCTATATTTGCCTTTGTCTGGGTCACCGTGCTGTCTCTCCATCTCTGTCTCCTGCTGTTTGTACTTCATTTTCTTTAATTTACTCGGTCTCTCCTTGCCCCTCTTCTTTTCTCCTTTTTGTTCTGAGTCAATTTTCAGTTCAGAAATTCATTTACTTAGAAAAACAAAATGGTTTATTTTCAAAAGAATGTATTTGCATAATACAGCTACACAGTTAAGCTTTCATTGAGCTATAAGTCCAAAGATACACGCATGGAAGTTCATTAACCCTTAACAAGCAGCAGCTCCCAGTGGGCCAGTCATTAATTCTTGCTGTGCCGCTTTGTTCAAACCCGCAGCATTTTAAAAACTGTTTCTTTCTTTAAATATAGTGAATTTCCCAAAGCCCCCAGTGAGATTAAATATTGTATGTTTGGCAAAATGTATAATGATACCCAGCACGTCCAGAGTATTTCCTTTAGAAGGTGCAGCACAGAACATGAAGTGATGAGTTTTGAAATTTTGCTCAGTGCAAATAAATATCTAGAGTGAAAAGCTGGAACAAGCTGATACAGAATATACAATCCGTGTGGAATAACATGACTTTAGGAACCATAAATCTGGTTAACAAAAAGAGAAGACTGGACTCTAAGGTTTGACACGCCCCAGGTGGAGCTATGCTAATAGGCTAATTACTGTATGTCACCAAACTTCATGGGTGCATCCCATCATGTCTTATATGACTGTTTTTCACTTCTCATTTTTTGCTGGACCAGATTTACTTCTGGTTTGAGCAAGGACTGAGGACATCCCAAGACTCCTGTGGGTGTTTCTCATATCTATATTATGATCATTCCTTCCTTTCCTTCAGTATTTTATCTAAAGTGTCCAACACCAACTGATTTCTGATAAAGGGGTTTGTCAGTCCACAAAGAAGGCTCTTATGTATCTTCACTCATGGCTTCTCTGGCTGCCTCCTCTTCCTCAGAGCAGGAACAACAGCTTTAGGATGTCCTCAATCCTCACTCAGCTGAAACGACCTCTGGGTCAAGTGAGGGTTGGAACAAAAGAGGAATAAAATAAGAAAATTGGGATTTATCATAAAAAACCCATCTCTATTCTGAGGAGCAAGGAGGCTGCTGGAGGGGCCATGAGGGAGAAGACACAAGACCTTCACTAAAGTCTTTTTTGGGCTGAAAAGCTCCTTTAATCAGAAATGTGATTGGACACTTCAGGGGAAGGATGTGTCATGTCTCTCCAAGCGTGTTTCCTTGACTCCTCTCTCCTTTCAATTTTCCTTGCATCTTTTCCTCCCACCTTACATGGGTGGGACTAAGACACAAGGAAACGTCATAAGTGAGTCAAAGTTGGCCTTTTCTCAGTACACTGCAGTATCTGACCTGTAAGTGATGCTTCAGCTTTCTGTCCAACTCTTCTACAGCACAACTCCAAACCCAGCAAATCACCTCAGGTAGCTCCACTGTCACACTGCACGTTCCCTAATTCACTCTCTGTGGGGCTTCAGGTGTGACATCGTGGATGAGGGCTCTTTGCCTTCGTTTGTCGTGATAGTGGAGTGAAGAGAGCATTCTGCAGTACAAACCGCCCTGGGGCATCGGAACAGCAGATTTCTATACACGTTTTCCAATCAGTGCTTTCAGCTGTGGCTTAAATCCTGCAATCATAGCAAAACATGGCACTTGCAAACACATACACAATCCCACATAGTGTAGTTGTTTGTAGTAGTGCATATTCTCTCTCTTTCACACACACACACACACACAGTATGAGCTGCATTTACCACTGGGTTGGAAACGGAGTCAGCTCATTTCCAATATCTCATCATGTACTTTACAGAATTTACAAACAAGAGCTGCTCAGTTGAGCTTGAAGGTTCAGTCTTGACCTTGCTGTCAAACATAACAAAATGTCATCTGGAGGCCCACATACTTGTTGTTTCCACATGCTTTGACATCCATAATATAAAAAAGAATGAGGCAAAGACGTAAGTATACACAGCAACAGAGAGATGTTAAAGTTATCAATAACAAAGCCAGTGAGCAAAGACAGAGACACACAGACAGACACAGACAAAGTCCCTTTCTTTTAATGGAGATGAAGCATCCACCTTGTTTGTTGACAGAGCTCACCTCCTCTCATCACCGCTAACTAACTCCATGTTAATTGATATTATTAGAAATACTGGGAATAAGCCAGTCAGTTGGTCTGTTCCCTTTGGAAGGATTGCCATGACATTTTACACAGACACTCACAATTCCAAGACTTTGTATCCTAATGACGTTGGTGATCCCCAGGCTTTTCCTTCAGCACCATCATGAGGTGGATGTTTGTGCTGTGGAGCTGAATGTCTCTACAAATATTGGATTGACTGCCATACACACATTCCCTACAAAGATGACTTTCATCGCGTTATGATCCGTTTTTATCTAGCACCAGCATTCTGTACTACCGCAGTGTCATGGCACTGAGCAAAGTGGAATACTTTGGCTGTTTTAAGCTGCTTTGACCAGGGCCAAACAAATAATAAACATGCAAACAAATACATAGATGCATCTAGGTAAATAAGTGGGTGATGATATTTAAATATTATAAAATAGCATTAACATATCAGAACACTGCATTAGACATTAAAACCCCCAAATCAGAATTATGCTGGTGGAGGATACCACATGCTAATATCCACTTTCAAATAAAAAGGCAAATAAACACATAGTGTATCTACACAACACTCAACCTTACACAGATGCTGACCGAAACAGGAAAGGCTGTGTGGTGGAGGAGTGAGACCTCTTGTGGTGTGTCGGCAGAGATGCAGTAAAATCTGCTGCAGAATACTGTGAATAAGGGAACTGATCCATGGGCTGACTGCATCACACACTGCTGACTTCATCATATTAACACACCCACACATTCAACAACACTTTCTCCTTAGTACAGTGCTCAATCTATACACATTATTTCATACTTATATACTGTTCTACTGTTGGAACAGCTGTGCAGTGGTCAGCACTGTCGCACTGACTGTTCACAGCAAGAATGTTTCGGATTCGAGCCCCGGCCGACCCGAGGCCTTTCTGTATGGAGTGTGCACGTTCTCCCTGTGCCTGCATGGGTTCTCTACAGGTACTCCGGCTTCCTCCCACAATCCAAAGACATGCAGCTTACTGTAGATTGACTGGTGACTCTAAATAGTGATTGTCTGTCTCTAGGTGTCAGCTCTGTGACAGACTGGTGACCTGTCCAGGGTGGACCCCGCCTCTCACCCAGTGTCAGCTGGGATTGCCTCCAGCCCCCCAGCAACCCTGTTCAGGAGTAAGCGGTGTAAATAATGGGTGGATACTCTTTCTCACACACATGCACACATTTAATCCTTCGTGCTCTTTCCTTCCCAATGACAAGATGTTATTCAAGAACTTTGACGGTGCATGCTGTACCGCTGAAACATTCAGCAGCAAACCACACATGCACACATTTAATCCTTTGTGCCTTTCCTGCCCAATGACAAGATGTTACTCAAGAACTTTGACGGTGCATGCTGTACCGCTGAAACATTCAGCAGCAAACCACACATGCACACATTTAATCCTTCGTGCCTTTCCTTCCCAATGACAAGATGTTATTCAAGAACTTTGACGGTGCATGCTGTACCGCTGAAACATTCAGCAGCAAACCACACATGCACACATTTAATCCTTTGTGCCTTTCCTGCCCAATGACAAGATGTTACTCAAGAACTTTGACGGTGCATGCTGTACCGCTGAAACATTCAGCAGCAAACCACACATGCACACATTTAATCCTTCGTGTCTTTCCTTCCCAATGACAAGATGGTACTCAAGAACTTTGACGGTGCATGCTGTACCGCTGAAACATTCAGCAGCAAACCACACATGCACACAGTGTTATTTCATTTTGATGACAAAGGGACACTCAGTAATGTGACAGAGATGTGAACAGAACATTTCAGATAATACAACATTCCAGTGAAACAAGCTGCTGACACAATACAACAAATAAACAGAGAGTTTTAGGTGACAAATGCACAGGTCAGCAGAACTTCTGAAGTTTGCAGAACTACAGCAGATATGCAGTGTGAGCAAAAGAAGCAGTGCTACAGTTTTTCTTTTCCTACTTTTCCTACATGGAACCTCAGGGAAACTACATGCGTATCTACTCCCAGCAGCTGCAGCGCTGTGATAAGCTGGATTTGAACGACACTAGATGAGAGGTTTTCTTCACAGAAAACCTTTTGGAACCATAAAGAATGTGAGAAAGGCTTAAAGTTTACTAAAAGACAAAAAGATCACATTTTTTTTATCTTTCCAGTGGTGGACTGACAGGGCTGTGAGCCCTATACTCTCTGTGCAGGCCCTCCTGCTCATAGGTCTTACTGGGGGAAAAGTGTCACACTTTAGTGCCATAGCCTTCTAGGAACATTACACAGTCCACATGCACACTCCTGGCACAGTGACATATGTAAATGCACACATATTGACATAGCCTTCATTATATACAACAATGCTACAGTAATGGTACAAAAAAGGGCATTTTTAAATGCATCTGCACATGGATTATAACGCTTAGCCTGCAGGTGCAAAAAAATAAATGCAGGTCACACAAACAATAGCACACGCACATTTCATGCTTTACCAGTTTAAGGCACTTCAGTTCTATTCTGTGCAGTCAAATGTCAGAGATCAGATCGCTGTGCCCTAGTTTCAGGTGTCATACCAGCTAAACAGGTTTTCAGTGTGTTACTGACAATAACTAACCAATCAGAGGCAAAATGTGCTCGGTTACTCAGGCACAGTGGGAAATAATAAAACAAATACAAGTATGATGCTAACCACCTAACCACCAAATAAAATAAAATAAAAATGTATTTAATTCAACAAATCAGTTACAACAGAGCAAATCAATATCAAATTAAACCTAGAAAAATAAAACATTGTGCAGCAACCTGTTGAGAGTCCAAAATATCCCTTTAGTATAGTATCAACTTCAAAAAATACCTGGAGCCCCTCAGTTCAACTCAATTCAAATCTTAAAGTGACTATAAACAGTATTTTCTACAATTAAACTGTATCATATCACAAATGTGGAAACAATGTAATAAGGTGAAAAGGTTTGAGTTTCAGTTTAATGTTGACTGTTTGACTCACAACAAGTGCAAAACCTCCTTATGTCTCTGTTCTTTCAGTGGAATAATGTTGTCTACAAAAGACGAGACGTGGCGTCGACTAATGTGTGTGTGCAGACAATAAAGGGAATAAGTCATTGAAAGACAAAATTTTCACCCATACTTGGGGTGTGGACTGATGACTATCGTCTCCATGTCTGTGAGCAAACATGACATTTACAGGAAACTTCAGCTCGCACCCTCCCTTTCAGTCAGTCAGATGTCAGCATGACATCTTGTAGCCTCAGGAAGGACACATCACACTGATCTAATATGACTTCACTCCAAAGATAATGCACACAGGTTTGCTTAAATATCCACAGGGAGATTCTGTCCTAAAATACTGGTAGGGATGTCACTACATTCCATATGCAAAGCTATGCCCTTGCAGATATACTGTATGTAACTCAGGAGTCTCATAACTCACCTCAGACTAATGCAGAAAAACAGGTTTGCTTCAAAAATGTTTTCAATCAAACTTAAACAAACACCAGATTTTTTTGACACTTTCCTCGGTGACTGCAGGTGAGTGTTTGTTCAAATAGCTGGAACAGAACAAGAAGTTATAACCACTAGACATAGTTTTCAAAATTACATAGGCCTAAATTAGATTTTCTTTATGATGTCAACCATTTGTAGATTATAAAAAACATCAAATAAGTAAACAAACACAATAAGGCATTTATAGAATGAGCCTTTTGTCTTAACTTCAGCACACCTTTACAGCAAAACGGTTTAGAAGGTCTTGCTTCTGTGGGTGGAGACAAGGCCAAAAACAAACCAAGTGGAAGATCTGATCAAGACCTGTCCACAGTCCGACCACTGACCAGTCACATCACTGGAAAACTGAGAGCTCATTCCTAGTGGATCCTGTCAGGGTCTGCTGTGACCATAGTTTTTTGTTCTCACTTCGCCACACTAACATCATTTGGGCTCCGGTTCTATTTGCCCTCGGGCATCACTGATGCTTGTCATGTTTAATGCAGGAGGTTGCTTCATTTACGGCTCCGGTGATGTTACTTCTAACCAGCACGTCCGGCTTTTTCACCTGGACGCGCTCCTGGACTGATGGGAAGACCGAAACCTAACTCAGTGAAGCAGACCCCAAAGGAGCCAGACTAAGCTGAACTCGCTTCATACAGAATCTCACGTAGACTTACACTATAGCCTGTTTATGGGGGACTCCTCACTGATCTGTAATATGTCTATGGTGCAAGTCAGTGGAGCTGGAATATTCTAAGAGAAATTGTATATGAAGTGAATATGAAAAAGCAGAGGAGGTGGAGGCTTCTCTCGCTGACGTTGGTTCTGTGGAGGGGAGTTCCACGCGTGATTGGTCGGACGCTTTCATAAAGATGCCCGGGCGGAGGTAAAGACACATCGGAGGAGGGCACAGCAAGAGAGGAGAGACATCCGGGAGTCGCACTGCATCACCCAGAGCATCCAGCCGCCGTTTTGGAAACGTGCGTGTCTTCCCATACAGTCATTTAGCATCTCCGATCTACAAACCCCACCTTTTGTGTTTTGCCCGGTGTGTTGGATGAGTCTGCCGGTTGTAGCGGTGTTCGCGGCGCTGACCGCCTGCCTCTTCTGCGGTCCGCCTCCGTGCGCGGCGGGGAGAAATGAGCAGCTCAATTACCGACCGATCATCGGTAAGATTCAGCCTCAGCAATGGCTGTTTGTGTCTGTGCCTCTCCGTGCACAAACCGACTGTCCAGGTCGGATTATCATGGCTCTTATGTAATTCTCACCAAGAATGTTCGAGAAAGGTGCGTGGCGAGGACAGACGGGGTGTCCACCTCCGGCTCTGTGTACTTACTGTTATGTCATAATTTAAACACCGGTAGTCAGTGTAGATTTTGTAATGCACGTTCTTCTTCTTCTTCTTCTTCTTCTCTGGGTGTCTCTCTCACGTTGACGAAGGCTCTGCGTGTGTTGCAGATACAGAATCACTGTAATGTCGGTTAATGCTGCCATTCGGTAAATATTCCACATCCGACCCAGTTTTATTCTCAAATGTGTATTTCAACACAGCCTACATTTGCAAATAGCTTTAGGCTGTTTCCAACACAGAATACATTTGATGATGATGGTGCTGATGATGATGATTTGAAGGATAGAAAGGCTGTTGGTGGTTCAGCTGTGCTTTGCTTTCCCATGGTGTTGGTCTTATAGGAATTAGGGCATTTCTCCAAAGGTTTACTATAGGGCACTACATCCTGTGCATCAGGGTTCATGACACTGTCAGTCTGCTTTGAACACCAGAGCAACACTTAGACAGTAACACATGCTGGAATAAGATGTCCTGAACTGCTGTCTCATTAAACCAAGCATTGTGTTCCTCTGATAAGAATCTATGACAGTACATTTTGTTACTTGAGCAACCTGCTGCAATCATCATTCATCTGATTTGAAACTGAGCCTTGTAACCTCAAGGGCTTTAGTGAGTCACTTCCTTCAGGTGTTGGCCTGTTTTGGCAGTAGTATGTTGGAACAACTGAACAACAACTGTTTGGTTTAATTTGGAAGCTTGTCGCTTTCTATCTCATGAACTACTGTGCACACTGGTAAAAAGATCTAGTATCCAATGAGGCTCTATCAGTGTTATGATGATAAGATGTTAAACTTTTTGGTGTTTAAATCTTTTTGAGCACTAGTTGAACAGTGTGTGTTGTACCAAGTATCAAAAACTGTTAAGAACCAAACCACTGAAGTTTGGCACAAAATGACAGATTCTCAGTCTTTAGCAAATTAATAACTGGTGTTAAGCATTATATGGTTTAACTTTATGGTATAGTGACGTGTGTGGTGGTCACTTTGTGGTCTTTTCTGGAAAAATCAACTGCAAAGCATAGAGACAGAAAAACTACTCATGTAACAAAAAGTCATTAATTGTGTACTTCTTCTCTCCATAGGTGTATTGGCACAGGAAAACCTTCCAGGAGATCAGTCTCCTCATGGCTCCTCTTATATCGCCGCATCCTATGTCAAATACCTGGAGTCGGCAGGCGCCAGAGTCGTGCCCATCAGGTACAGCCCTTACACTTTTAGATTTGTGGCCTTCAGTCATACCTGTTAGCTGTAGGAGGAAGGACTGGATGAAGTTGTTATAGGGCCAACTACAAGAGCAAACAACTTTTTAACCTCAGGCTCAAGGTTTGACAGTGATTTACTGTCAATGAAGATATCAGAATAATAAATAAACGATTACATGGTCTTACTATTCACTTCTGGATGGTTCCTTTGTTCCTATGTTTGTTTTTAAATGGTGAAGTAGGAATGCAATTTCCATAATATGTCACCTAATAATGAAAGAAGGTTGTTCTTTTTGGTCTAATGTTTACTTTGCATATCTGCTCATAAGCTGACTCGGATAAATGCTAAAAATGTAGACCTGGGGTAAAAACAAGACGGCGTGCTTGCAGGCTGCAGTGTGCAGCTGAACCAGGTGAGAGTGAACCTCTGAGTGCAATAATATTTAATGACTTCAAGGTTAAACACTGCATTTTTACCTTATGTCATTTAATGTCTTTGTCAATTTTGACAGGATAGCTGTGCTGCACAATTAATTGCTGTGTTGCTATGTTATGCTATATTTAGGACATAGCAACTGCTATGTGAACCTATCTGGCTTGAAGCCGGGTTATACACCAGTCTGTTGTGTTATTTTGGAAGCATATTTTCTTTTACACACTTGTCAAAGACAACTCCTCTGACAGTCACTCATTCTCACTTCCTCATTTTTTTTTATCTCTGAAATTGCAGCCCTGATGTGACTCATAGCAGTTATAAGTCATGGTGCCTAATGCTGTGTAATGTGGGCGGAACTGATGCAAATGAGACGCTTGTCAGGATAGTAGTTCACCACAGGAGGAAATAAGGAAGTGGTAGTGTTGTGTGATATGTTGCATTATTTTAGGACAGCATTTTGGACTTTTTACTTTTGCATTTTAACTCATAATATTCTTTAGTAGCTTTAAAATCCATCCATCCATTTTCCTCCGCTTATCCGGGACCGGGTCGCGGGGGCAGCAGTTTAAGCAAAGATGCCCAGACTTCCCTCTCTCCAGACAC
>NW_018128135.1:558917-570770 GCF_001952655.1 Monopterus albus
AGGACAACTCTCATCCCTTGATTTATCTCTGGGGCTCCTCCATCAGGTTTCCGTGTGTAGACTTATAAGTAGTGGAGAGTCGAGCCTCTCTCGAGGAGTAAGGTTCCAGAGCCCAAGTGGTGTGTGGAGGTGAGCCCGACTATATCTAGCTGGTACCTCTCAACCTCCTGCACAAGCTCGGGCTCCTTCCTCACCAGCAAGGTGACGTTCCATGTCCCCAGGGCTAGTCTCCATGTCCAGAGATTTGGTCGTCGGGGCCCCTGCTTTTGACTGCTGCCCAATCCACTGTGCACCAACCCTTTATGGATCCTCCTGCAGGTGGTGGACCCACGGGAGGACGTCCTCACGTTGCTCGTTCAGGCTAAGCCCAGCCTGGCCCCGTGAGGGAAGGCCAGGCCACCAGGCACTTGCATTCGAGCCCCAACCCCAGGCCTAGCTCCAGAGTGGGGCCCCGGCTGCGCCATGCAGGGCGACGTCACGGTCCTTGATTGAATTCTATTCATAAAGGGTTTTTTTAACCGCTCTGTATTCTGACCTGTCAACCCAGGACCTGTTTGCCTTGGGAGACCCTACCAGGGACATATAGCCCCCAACAACATAGCTCATAGGATCACTCGGGTACTCAAACCCCTCCACCACAATAAGCTGGCGGTTCAAGGAGGGGTAGCTTTAAAATCTATAGACAAAACTCTGTGGAAGTGTCAAACTGTTATCAGTTTGGCTAAACAGGTTACTGGCTGTTGCAGGAGAAAAAGAATCTGCTTTACTGGCCAGGTGTGTCAGACACACGAGGAATTTGACTCTGGTACATCGGCTCTCAATGTGCATGTACATATCACCATGCAAGGGGCAAGAAAACAGTAAACCAACATAAGGCTGTGTAGTATAACAAAATAAGCAGTATAAATAGGCTTGTTAAAGACAGATAAATGAACTGAAGACACAAGGAAAAGTGATGAGACTAACTGCTATATTTGTGGCATGTTTTCATAAACTGTTCAACATAAACAGTCACTGCATCTTGACATATTTATGTCACAGAGAAGAGAAACAAAACAGTTGATGACGTTAGGCCCCAACACTGCACTCTAGGGCACTCATGAGGATTTATGCACGCCTGAAGCACCAGAGAAATGTTAGTTCTCCTTAAGGCAACAATTTGACATTGTTTCATCAAATTTTCAATCTGGCAGGGGTGGCATAGGATTGGCCAGTGAGATTTTTTGGGTGGCCAGTGAGACTCCTGGCCACCTCTTGGCTCCGCCCATGGCTGGCTAATCCAAATGCCTGATTGTTTGAAATGTTGCACCAAAGGAACGTCCTTACATTCAGTAGCAGTCATTTTGTAGCTCTATTTTCACTTCAGCAAGGTTTGGAAATGAAGTCTCTCACTTGGTTTCCTGTTAAAATAATGCCTAGGACCAAGGGCCCCATGACACAAGCTAGTAATGCTCAGTCTGTGGGTGTGGTGTTACTAGCTTGTTGCTTGGAGCTCTTGGTATTATTTTTTATTTACATTGTAATTATTTTAAACCCTCATTAGAAAATGCAACAGTTCAGCCAATCATGTGTCTTTCTGAGTTGGAGGCGGAGCTTGGCCCTACTCATCCTATGTGGCAGCAGGTCCGGCCGAGCCGGAATCAGCAGGATTATTGTAGTTATATTTAACTACTTAGGTTTATTTACCATGGCAGTCTGCAAGCTGCCAACATACAGTGAAAATGAGATGTAGTGCATCAGAATGTGAGAGGTGAAAAGGCCATAATAGTTTGTGTGATCTCTCTGCTGATGGGAGAGTGAAACAAACATGCCATCGCTGCTGCACTGTAGTTGTCAAATATGTTAATGTTGTGACCACGTTCATTTCTAGCGTTATGGCGTTATTACGTTGGGTGGGAGATGTGAGCTCACCACCACCCATCACTTTATTCCCTGCTTAAGCCTCCATACACCAGTTTCACATTAGGAGCTCTTGTGAAAACCCTTTATCTTTACTAGATAATGCACTCTCTGGGCTTAGGATACTTTGTGAATATGGGCCCTGGTGAATTTTATGTTAACTGTGTGATAAATGCTTTTTTTATACAGAGGGTTTCTACCCACATGTCTGAGGAACAATCACATGAAGCAGAAATGAGAAAAATGACCACACACTGCAGCCCTTGTCTGTGTAAACATGTCTGGGTCCGTTGGCATTCTTGCAGATTTTCCTGACGTCTTACATGGGCAGGACCAAGATGCAATTAAGGGAATTTTGGATTTACCCAGAGACGTAAAAATATTAATAAAATGTGTCCAAAGTTAAAATGATGTTTTTTTTAAGTGCCATGTATCTACACCTGTTGCTGCTTTAATCCAGATTCATTTAGGAACATATTTGACTCTGTTAGTAGTTCATGGGCCTCATCATTTTTTATGTCTTTGTTCACCAGAATCAATCTCACAGAAGAAGAATATACTAAGATCTTCTTCTCAATAAATGGGTGAGTTCAGCAGCTATTAATGACAGAACAAGTTTCTGCCTGCCTCTTGGGACACCCTGGAGCAGATCTTTGATGTATTATCTAATACTTCCCTAAATGGTCTTTCTTCAGGCTGTTGCTGCCAGGAGGAGATGTAGATATTGAGACATCACAGTTCACTCGAGCTGCCAAGATCTTCTACAGCTTGGCTCTGAAGGTAAGACAGATTGCCAAGCTGAGGTAAATAAGCTCCACAATTAAAGACACGACAGGGTCGCTTTTAGTGTCAAATGGTTTGCCTAGTTGCTTTTAGTGTCAAATGGGTTGCCTAGTTTGATATTCCAAATGACAGGTTCACTTTTTATAGCTCTATCTCAAACCAGCACCGTTTTTGGTTGCGTTAACTGTTCCTCCTCTGTCAGTCAAGAGGTCCCTTCCTAATGCGTTTGTGACAGGAAACCAAATCCACTCTGACTACACAAATAAACAGATCTTTTCCAAACATGCCCTTTTTAGTACAAACTAAAAGACACGATAACTACTTGACTGGTCTAACCCAGACTGCTGTGAAGGTTGTGTGTGTGCAAATGCATCCCAGTGAAGCACTTAAGAAGAGTGTTATGTGTAGATAATGCCATCACATCATTTTATGGTTAAACAGTTGTTATCGTTTCCTCCCTCACTCTTATCCCCTTCAGGCCAATGATGCTGGAGACTACTTCCCTCTCTGGGGGACTTGCCAGGGCTTCCAGCAGCTGTCTGTCATCACAGCCAACAAAAACCTGCTCACCCTCACTGACACCAAGGCTGTGACTCTGCCTCTCACATTCACACCAGGTATTCTTTTCTGTCCCGGTCCTCTGCTGTGCGTCTGTCCACTTGCCTCATCTGCACTTTTCTGTCTTTGAACACTCAAATCCTTGACGCATTTTTGAAATATGAAAAAAAAAAAAAACAAAGAAACTTTGAATCGCGATTCATCATTTGATTTTATTACTGAGGGTTTCAATGCAATGTTCAACAAATAATTGTAAACCGCTTATTCTTTTATGGTTAAGATGAAAGCCCTCTTAATTCCAGTTACTCTAGATCTGTTTTTGTTTTGCACCAGTTGATGCTCAGTGTGGACTAATAAGGGTAGTAGCAATGTTATGTTCACGAATGATCCGATTCTATTCAACGGCTCATTGATAGGAACAACGGGCTCCGAGTCCTGGCAGAGAACCATTCTTTTTATCTTTGTGCCCAGATTTCACTGCCTGTGAAATTTACTTCAAAATCATGGTGCTTACTTTCTAAAGTAAGCATCGTCTACTGTGGTACCGTGGGTAGAGCAGTTGTCTCCCAACCACAAGGTTGGAGGTTCGAATCTCAGTGCTGGCAGTCCCTGTGTCAAAGTGTTCTTTCCCTGATTGGTTGAGTTGGTGCCGCAGATGGCTGCCATCGGTTCTGTCCCGGAAACAAGTTCCGTGTGTGTAACATACTTTAATTCTATTCTGAAGTGCAAATTAACACAGGCACAGCCCTGTGGTTTTGCTCCTGCACCTGATGTGTGTAGCTAAACCTCACCCTCCTAAACAGACGGACCTGAAACCGGAGCACTTGAGCGCTTAGATTACATCGCAAACACATTAAAACAAATGAATGGAACAGAGCCATAAGCTCCAGCTCAGTTCCCATCACTAATTGTCTGAACTGAGACAATGATCTCAGCATTATCTGTTGTTTAGCTATTTAAGACTGAAGAGTTGTGGTCAACAAAAATGTATTGGGGTGGGGATGCAGCTTTGCCAAAACATGATCTGTATTTGAGCCTTAGCAACATCACTCATTGTGTAGAGTGTGGTAAGATGAGGGCGTATCCACCTGTGGGCAGATCCCACTCGAATGTGACAGAACAGTGCACAGCTAAGCTTTTGTTTAGCTGCAGCTTTGGTAAGAAAAGCCCCTTTTCCACCACCTGGTACAGGCTCAGCTCTACTCTGCTCACTTTTGGGGCCAGGTGGTTTGTTTTCCACTGCAGATAGTCCGGCATCACTGTAGCTGGTTGTCAGTGACACCGCATGAAATTGCTGTGAAGTCATCCAGGGCAGGCTCAAAGCTGGTATAATTTTCATCCTAAGACTGTTATTATGCCACTTTATTAAGTTCACCTTACAACATTTTGCTGTAAGTCTTAATCTTTAAATCATACTTGGCGTTCCCTCTCCTCTGAGCGCTGATTCCAGTCAACAGCATTAATGATACTAAATATCAAAACAAATATTAACTTGACTATTCTAAAAATTAAACAAACCCTTCTCTCTGCTGTGCTCTTCATGTTTGTCTGCCTCTGCACAAACCCGCATCCGTCTCGTAGCGGCCAAGTCCAGCCGTTTGTTTCAGAGCTTCCCCAAGGATCTGATGCAGTCTCTGGCTGATGAAAACATCACTTCCAACTTCCACATGTGGAGTCTGTCCACTCAGGTATGTCCTGCTCTTCTTTTTGTTTGCCACTTGTTCCATGTTGTTCCATCCCATTGTTTAAAGTTAAGTCATCAGCGTTCTTTACACATAATGTTTGTTTATTGTCTACATGTTAACACCCTTACTTTGTAAACTTTCTGTTGCATGAAGTTGTGGTATCAAATCACTCAGATCTGATGTCTTACTGATTGTGTAGGGCTAGAGACAGAAACCTGTCTCTGTTTAAGAACATTGCTTTGTTGGTGATCAGGGTCTTCTCTTCTCTGTGACATAAATATGTCAAGATGCAGTGACTGTTTATGTTGAACAGTTTATGAAAACATGCCACAAATATAGCAGTTAGTCTCATCACTTTTCCTTGTGCCTTCAGTTCATTTATCTCTGTCTTTAACAAGCAGAGATTCGTAGCACAAAGTGAGTTTAACTGATTCTGGCTTCACTGAGCCTAACATTGAGCACCCTGGATAACTAGAACCATGACCCCGGTTATCAACTGGTTCTGTTAAGTCTGGGTTTTCCTATGGGCTTATGAGCATGTTCATCTAAAAGAGGTGGAGCTTTGGGTCACTCTGCTTTAAACCATCACATTAATGTAGACTATTTTGTCCTTGTCTAGCAGGTATGAGCCCTGAGTTTTTCCAGTGATCTGATTGATCAGTGGTTGGGCTGCTGACAGGTTTTGATCTGATCCCGCTCTGGAGAAGTTTAGCTGTGCGGCCCAGTTAAAAGTGAACCTGCTATGTGGTACCAGAAAACCTGAGACGCACCCAAAATTAGCTGAATAAGCTATTATGCTCACTTTGTAGTACTTGTTTCAGAAATATTCAAAGACAGCCCCTCAGGTTTATCTTATGACACTGGTTTTATCAGGGGAGCAGATAAACCCCTAAGGCATGGATGGAGTTTGAACCCATGGTCTTTAGTTTAGAAGACAAACACCACCATGCCAAGCTGTAACAGCTACATATATGAACACATGTAATTTTCAACTTGTTTTTCTTTTTCTTTGAGCATATTTTTGCATGCAGACTAATCTACATCAACCAGTAGCCAGGCATGCTGGTCATGTGGTCATGTGATAGTGACCTTGTAAACCATGCATGGTCTCCATCTGTGGCTTGAGATTACAGATGCTTGGAGCTAACCTCTTCCTAAACATAGCTTCTAACTCACCTCTTAGGACCAAACCATTCATTTAGTTTGAACAAAATTCAGAGTTAGTTTTCTTTGGTCTATAGGAGAGGCAAAGCACACACAGGCCATTTTACAGATGTTCTTTGAACCAACAGAACTACAGCCGAAACGCCAAGCTGAAGAAGTTTTACAAGGTCCTGTCCACTAACACTGATGGAAAGAAAGAATTCATCTCCACCATGGAAGGTACCGTTCCTCACTGGATACTCTGGAATTTCAGCAACGCTTCATTGATACGGTCCACAACACAACTGTCAGGAGCACAGTGTTTGAGCTCCTGTTAGAGGCAAATACATTGTGCAATACTGTTTAGCATTTAGAGAACTGTCCACTAGAGGGCACCATCATCTAATGGGACAGTCAGTCCCATAAGCAAGAGACTGGTTTTAACTATTGCAGACCATCAGATGCAGTTTGAGGTAACTGGAGTATTCTAGAATTTTAAACAACATTGGTTTCCACCATTTCCTTGTTGTGCTTTCATCTCATTGTTTTGTTTTTTCCTTACTGTTATTTTCAAGATGATGAAAGCAACAATGATCATTACTCAGATTAAACTAAATTCTAGAACTAGTGAATCAGAGTGATGATGGTAAAGATCATTGTGGTTCAATTTAAAAATAAATTCAGTACACAAGGAACTTTTCTGTGTTTAAGTTTGACAATTTGCTGACAGCGTTTCTGGTTTTCCTCAGCCTACCGTTACCCATTTTATGCGGTGCAGTGGCATCCAGAGAAAAGTCCCTTTGAGTGGATCAATAAGTCGGGTATGAATCACTCCACCTCTGCAGTAAGAGCCAGCTTCTACACTGCTCGCTTCTTTGTCACTGAAGGTAACATGGTTCCACTAAATGTGTCATTACCTTGGTCAGGTTGTTTCCAGCACTATTTATTTGTCCATTTCTATTTTTTGCAAGCACTACTCTTGAATCTGATTCATTTGAAATGTTAATTTTAGTCATTCCTGCACTATACCAAAATTATTTTCAGGCAATAATTACTCTATATGTTCTCCAAAAATCATTTGCCAATCAGCAAGACTACCTAGACACCAGCTTATGATACTGAGTCAGGCACAGATTTAAGTTTAAAATTATTCAGTGATTAAGTTTTAAACATCAAGAGTTATGCTTGAAATTGTCAGTACTTGTCCTCACAAGTATAAGATAAATAGAGCTCATTTATACCTGAAATGTGTTTGTCTTACAATGGAAAGAAGCGACTTCAGTACTGTATTGTTGAAGCCTAACCGCAACATTCTGCTACGACTCTTTTCTTCTCTCCCCTGTTTCTCCCTCTGTCCTGCAGCCATGAAGAACCACCACAGCTTTCCCAGTCCTGTGGAGGAAGATCAAGCTCTAATCTACAACTTCTGTCCAGTCCGCAAAGGCATTGGCGCTATCTTTGTGCAGATCTATTACTTTGATTGATGGACAGTGCTGAGAACAAAACAGACCTGGGCTCAGTCTGTAGTTAGTATTTGTCAGTTGTAGAGCATCTTGGCCCAAGTTTAAAACCAAACCTGATGGACTCATCACTTACAGTAGCCTGAAACATCATATCAATAATTAGCTGTTAGCGTACACTTGCACAGTTAATATAACATGCAGAAGTGCCACCGGTGCAGTGAAAAAAAAAATAAATAAACTAAACAAAAAGTACAACAAAATGTTCTATTCCTTATTCTTCCTATAATTATAACATTATCAGAAAAATCAAAAGGAAAAAGCCAAGACCATAAAAAACAATATAACATTAGGCAGTGCCATTGTTGCTGTACAGTAGTTACAGTAATCACTTGACACATCAACATCTTCAGCTCTTACTGCAATATGGATAACTACAGGCCAAAATTACTACTTTGGCTTTGCATTTATAAGGGGTGGAAGGATTTCTATATATCCATATGGTAAACGGCGGTTAAAATGGTATAAACCTTTTGCAATCTGTCAGACTTAAATTCTGCTTCAGTATATTAAGCTCATCTACAGTATTTACTGCCACACACTTAATATGTTTCCTGTGCTGCTAAAAACTGTCCTTCAGTCCAAACCATCTTGCAGTGTCATGATTTTTAAAATGGCTGTCTGACTAACCCATAGTAGTAAAAGTAAAGGGACCATATTAGTGTTCAAGTCTACTGCAAAAATATGAAATAACCTAAATAACTCTTATATAGTGTAGTAGGCCTACAGTTAAATTCAGACCGGCCATCAGGTGCCTCGTGTTGGTTATATTAAAACTTTCAGTTTTTGCTTTATTTTTGGGACTTTTTATTGGGAAATAAATTCAATAATGCAAACCACTATTATCAAATTCAGTTTAACTGCACTGGTCTGGTTCTGGTCTTGGTCTTGGTCTTGTCTCGGTCGCAGTACGCTCTGGTTTTGTTTAGCTGATCTTAACTACAACACTAGACCATAACACAATGACTGTTCAGCCTCCAGAATTATGTAAAACCCATTATGCTGAACTAAATTAAATTAAATTAGTCACATAAACACTGATTTTTCTGGTGACCGCATTTCCAGTTGCTACCAGTTCCCTTTCGCTGCAGCATGTGTCTGCCAGCAAGAGCTTTATCAGGAGATGTCCTTTGCACTGAAGTGTACATAAAAAGTTTACTTTTCCACATGCTTACAATGCTTTAATGATATCTTGGTTTATATTTGCTACTAATAAATTACACCTGTCTTGTGATCTGTGACAGAGTTTTGCTAAACATATCCTCATCCCACTTCCTAAATCATTGCCATTTAAATTTTTATCTAAGTTAACATGTTTTGCGATGTCATATAACTTGAGTGTCTGAAGAAGGTCAGTAAAATGCATCAACCTCTGGAAACATCACCACTGATTAGTTTTCTGTTTAATACCAAAAAGGTTCCCTTCAGTGACCAGTGCTAGAAAACATGCCACTGTATTGAAATGGAACACTCTAGTTTGGTATACTACTTGCACAATCATGTACTGGTATGAACGGTCTTTTAATTTGAAAACCTTCTCTATTCTGTAGCATTGCATTGCAAGTGTGTGCAAGTTTAAAAAAGCAACAAATTTCACAACATTGCCCTTTGCATCACTGGGGGGGACTGGTAGTCTCCTTTAGCTCTTAAAGTCCAGGAGAAGACCTGGACGCCTTTCTTTTGTCAGTACAGTTCATGTTTGAGGGAAATGCCACTTAAGCCTGGGCTTAACTGGGGATAATCAGTAAACACTGGCTCAGCTCATTTCCTAATCGGGAAGAAGCTATGTGAAGTCAGGTAGATTATGACAAGCTGCTCTTTCAGTCTTTAACATTCCTTCTGTAGAAATGGAAACATACTTTGCTACTTTCCAGGCTATTCACTGCTTAGTATCTATAACATATACAGCATTTTGTTATCCAGAAATGAAAAAGTAATCAACAACTTGTCTTTTATGAATGGTCTCATTTTTGCATTATTATTCTGTAACAGAGTTGTTGTTACATAAATGACATCAGTAACCCACAAAAATCTACTGTAAGACTCTGAGAAACAGACCATCCATTCGATTGTACTCTTGTGGGTCTCTGGGAATTTAAGCATTTGTATTTCTCAACAGGAAATGGAATATTTTGTGTAACATGCTGTTAAATAATGCCACATCATTATCATCATTATCAGGATCTGAGAAAGTAAGTCCTCACACTGGCGTTTATTTTTGAATTTTACACAGTAAGACACTTTAGTTGGCTAATGACCTCAAAACACTGTATCTGTGAGGTTTTCTCAAGACAGCAATGTTCATGTAAAAGTTGTCTGTATAGATCAATTTGTAACCTTGAATGTTCAAAAGATGTGACATGGCATCATACCTGTATTAAGACATTTTGTAATTTTTTAACACAAGCCACCATTATAAAACTTCTATACCAAATCAATAATGTTAATTGTTTTTTAACAGAAAAAACAACTTTTTTTCAAATTTAAAATGAGTTCACTGATTTTGCACACACACACACACATTCAAAGTTTTTGTTTCTTGTTGCAAGAGAGCACACATAGTCCTCCTGTGAAAAATACAACCAAAGTAAAACTAAATAAATGAATAAATAAAAACCCAGTGTCTCCTGTTTTTGTGTTGTTGGAGAACTAAAAACGATGAGCTATAAACTAGAGCGGCACAGTGCAGTGGTAGGCACTGTTACCTCACATCAAGAAGGTTTTGGTGTGATCCTGGTGGCCAGCTGGACCCTTTCTGTGGGTTTCCTCCCAGACAGGTTGACTAAAAAGCCTATGTCAGCTGTGACAGACTGCTCTACTATGGATGGTGTACCCATCTCCTATGAATTATCTACCTGGTGAAGAGGCTTGCATGTTCCTGTGAGTCTGAAAGTCATTAGCTTCTAGCAGGGTCAACTATGGTGGCAAGATTAAGGATGAGGGACCAGACTAGGAACGAGCAAACCTGCATGATTTCACCGGAAGACCGGGTGGATAAAGTTATCTCAAACTCAGAAGCTGTAGAGCAGATGAAGGCTTCCAAAGGTCTATCAGCTCCAATCATCTTGGTTTCTTTGCTGGTGGAATCAGTTGATCTGTGAAGGACCGCTCACTTATTGGAGTGAAACACGAAGTATACTGTACGTTAAACAAATATACACACAAGCATCTCTGTTTCTGTGTGCTCAAGTCTTCTGGTGATTGAAAAGGGTGACAGGAGCAGACAATGTGATGGCTGTAAGTTCCTAGACAGGGACTGAAGGATAAGTACTTGATTAGGGCGGCGCTTTGGCTATTTAAAGTCTGACAGGCACAATGTATTACAGACTGAGGTCGGTAGGCCTGGCAGGTCCCATACTGATACTTTTGAGTGTTCTTCAACAATAACGAAAAGGCCCAGATGCCCTTCTCTGCCTGCTATGCTTGGCTGCTATTAATTTATTTATCTGTTTGTTTCTGTTTGCACCTTTCAACACCTCAACACTGTTTTTGCACCCAGCCACATTGATGGTACTGATATGACTGATATATACACTTTATGCATTATTCATTTAGTTTTTCTTTGGTTAATACATTTAAGTTAACCTATTGGAAGATGTGTCCATTCCCATTAATCTCAGAGCCTACAAGCAAGACCAGGACAGGGTGAAAAAACTAAAAATGCCAAAAAACAGCTCTGTGATATGACAGCGTTTGGAGATCCTTTGTGTTAAGGAGAGGTTTTGTCTGGAACATGGTGTTGCTTATTGCGGAGCTCTGAAGATTTATAATGGCATGGCCCCCTCTCATATACTGAGCTTCCATATGAATGCTCTCACAATCTTTGGCGCATTTAACTGTGTATATTTGATCTTGGCAAAGATGTTACATATGTTTGCTTGTATAGCAGCTGCAACTCCATTTCCGTTTACAAGCCTGCCGGCATACTTTATCCCAAAAACCAAAAAGCATGTCCACTCAAGGCAGATTAGGGCCTAATTATCACTTGGTAAAGTTTGAATTTCAGCTTCTGTCACAGCACACTCGTCACTCTAGATTGTTGCAGAAAGAAAATTCAAAATGTAGAAACACTTCACGAATGTGCGTGTCATCCTTTCGCAGGGGCCATGCTAATCTTCTCTGTATCGTTTCCAATTTATTGTATGTGCTGCCTGAGCAAGCACATTGGCCCACCGCCCATGGATGCCCTTTTGGCCCCGTGCTAGGACAACGACCTTTTCGCAGTGGTGCGGTCAAAGTGGTTCTCAGTCAGAAAAGGGTAGCTT
>NW_018128135.1:572672-574157 GCF_001952655.1 Monopterus albus
TGTTGGTGGAACAAAAACATTTTAATGATCATCCTGTGCCCTAGGAAATGGCCATGGACAAAGAAAAAGGTTAATCCAAAAAAAGGCACAGTAGTGGATGATGAGAATAGCTGTTGGTTGCAGACTGTTCAGACTTTTCCCCTCTGTATCTGCAGGGATGACCTGACAACAGCAACATCTGGCATCTTTGACCTGTTCCTGCATCATCCCAGTTCTGTTGGATAGGACCACTTTCCCACATTGTAACACCTGCTAAGGGCTGTCGTCCCCCTACCCCGATCCTTCAAACACCCTTTGATTGAACTGCACCACTTCCACAGAGACTCTTTGTCAGCCTCATTCAGATAAGATACCATGTACTGCCTACAGTGGCTCCTCCCCGTGCTGCTCATCCCCAAGCCATTGAACCCGGCGCTGTGGTTCAACCACTCCATGTTCATGGGCTTCTACCTGCTCAGCTTCCTGCTGGAGAGGAAGCCCTGCACCATCTGTGCCTTGCTCTTCCTGGCTGCCCTTTTCCTCATTTGCTATAGTTGCTGGGGCAACTGCTTCCTCTACCACTGCCAGGACGCCACACTGCCGGATGCTGCCCATGACCCAGCCATTGTCGGGACCTAGGGGGCGAAGAGTGGAGAGACATCGAAGAGGGGGATGGGTGGGTGTGACAGGTGATGACATATCGCTGGAGAATCACTGTAGAATGATACTGCCATGCTGTAAGAGGGGAGGGAGTGCTGAAAGACGCTTTGAGGGAGAATACAGAGAACACTTGGCCAGAGGCGGTCCTGAGAAGGGGAAGAGCCGGGGAGCTGGTTTGTCATGCTGTAAACAAAGACGGGCTCAGATTTCAGGTGGTGAGAGGAGAGGAGCAAAATGCTGAGGAGACTGTGTGAATTTGAGGAAAGAAGACTTCCAGCTTCCATTCCAGAACTTGAATGAAAACTAGACAATATAAATCACTAGAGGTAACATCAATCTAATGTGGCCGCTGGCTTTCAGTATTCTGGCTCATTTCTGACTGACTTGTTTACTTCAGTCAGAGAGATTTGTCTTTGTAAAATGAAAATATTCTCTGTCTCAAACTGCCAAAATTCACCTAACCCACTGAAATCTGTAGACAGTTCCACCGGCAGCCGAGCTTGCTCGTCACTCGACTTTGTACGCCAGCTATACGTTTGCTACTTGAGCAATCAGTCTGAACAAACTGTCACCACATTGGCTTCGTACACATCACGCCGTGCTCAGACAATGAAACGCACAGACATGGGACAATCAATAGATATGCTGTGAATAATTCCCCCTTTGCTGCATGGCCACACAAACACACCTCCGAAGGTGGTGCGTTGTTACCCACTGTGCTCTGCAGCTGCTCCTCGTCTTCCTCGTCTCTTCCTCTTCTCGCCTCAGACTGAATGTCCCCGACCCTCAGACTCACAATCTTAGTTTCCTCTTTAGCTTTTTTTTGTGCATGGGTTGCTGTTTTTT
>NW_018128136.1:0-557 GCF_001952655.1 Monopterus albus
CTTTGTTAAAATAGTTGAGAAGAAATGTCTTTAGTTCTTTGTTGAATAATCTGAAGGATGAGATGCAACAAATACAAACAGGAATGTTGTTGAAAAGCTGAACATTTTGATACCTGAAATACCTGAAAGTATGCTGAAGTAGAATATCTCCATTCATTTGATTGGAACAAGATTTTTCAGAATAAAACTAAATAGTCTAAAATGTATGAAGTTTGGAAAAATTCTGAACAGAAACATGAAAGTCCTTCAGGAGCTGAATATTTTGATACCTGATATACCCCTGAACATATGATGAAGTAGGAAATTTTGCCCCATTTATTTGAATGGGGCAAAATTTTCAGAATAAAGCTAAATGTTTTTAAAAGTATGAAGTTTAGCAAAATTCGGAATAGAAGCATGAATGTCCTTGAGGAGCTGAACATTTTGATAGCTGAAATTATGCTGAAGTAGAATTTTCCCATTCATTTGAATGGAGCAAGCTTTTCAAAATAAATATTTTAAAAGGATGAAGTTTAGAAAAATTCTGAATAGATGTCTACATGTCCTGAAAAAGCTAA
>NW_018128136.1:614-13237 GCF_001952655.1 Monopterus albus
TGCGGAACCATCCACACAATAAAATCTAATGAACAGGAGAGCATAGTGTGGATGCTTTACAGCATCCACACAACTAGCATTTAAAAGATGCTACCTTGGAGTCAGAAAAACTGGAACTAATATTTTCTAACATTTTATCAACTAAACAATCTGCTAAAGTACTGGGGATACGTAGCTGTTGATCAAAAACAGGCCAAAATGCTGGAACAATCTATATCAAAACCTCAGAAGACTTCACCTTGGCTTCTACTAAAAACTGAACACGTTATCAATTAATGCAGACCTTCCAAATAGACAGGAAATGGTCACAGGGCAGAATTAGATCACAGAAATATATGACTTGGCATTATGAGACAGGAACCATGACACATCCTGATTCCTCAGTTCATTTGTACAGCCTCATGAGAAACCTCTCCCTCCTTTACAAAGCACAGTAGGTCAGATGTCATGTATTTTGAAACAGTGACCTGAGGGTTTACTTCACTGGCGTCTCCTGACGATCTATCAGAGAGGTCGGTGTTTGAGGACCACGCAGCTGATCAATGAGCAGCACACTTCCTGCAGCACAGGAATATACTTAATGTTCCTGAGGACATAGTTAAAATGTTATTCAGGCTGGTGTGAGTGGCAGAGGTGGCGCTGCAGGAGGTCAGGTCTCATCTCCACACCCACCGATCAATACACTCCCCTCTCTCTCTCACACAGACATACCTCTATCTTTGTGAAGACAGACACTGACACAATGCATTCCCTAGCCCTGTACATTAACACTTAACCATCAGAACTAAATGCCTAACACCTAACCTAAACCTAATTCTAACCTGAACCCTAAAACCAAGTCTTAATCCTCAAAAAGGTGTCTCAGGAAGTGAGCACCAGCCAAAATGTCTTCAGTCTATAGCAAAAAAATATACACTTTTTTTTGTCCTCACTATGTAGCAAGTACAACAACAACACACACTGAGTGAACGAGAGCGTGCGTACATGGCGTTGGACTTCATCCGAGACTGAGGAGCCCTCATTAGTGTGATTTCCTCTAAGGATCTTCATTAGATAGAGGACATACAGATGTCCAGCACGGCCCCTTATCTGCTTCTCTTTCTCATAGGTGGACACATGAACACAGTGCATGGCGTGCTGACCAACTAGGTTCAGTTTTTGATATTGATTCAGCTCCTTCAACACATGTCGAGCCAAATGTTTCTCGTCTCCTCTCCACTGCCGCTGGACTTCACCGACACCCGGTGAGAGGCTCAAACTCGTTTTCTGATTTGTATTGATTTCTCTGATCATTTTGGAGGCTGTCCACACAAACACAGAGAGACATGGAGACACACGCACACAAGCACTGGGGGATGGATGAGTTTCTTCCACCTCAGGAGGCCCGGGCCCAGAGGTCCTGAACAGAGACAGCTCTCTGAAGCTGATGGAGGGAGAGAGAGCAGGAGACGGTGGAGGCTGCAGAAGGAGCTGGTTCAGACAGGGAGAGGAAAGACAGGGTTGAAAGATGAGGAGAGAGATGACGACTGCGAGTACAAAAAGGAGAAACCTGCAACAGATGAAGGGAGAGGAGAGATGAGGAGGGGGCTGAGCCCATGGCTTTGCACACGGCTCTGTAATGCACATGACCTTTTAACAGCCGCTCTCCCAGTCGCTCCCTGCTCCGCCTTCATGCACCACGCTGTCATAGGTTTCATTTTTCAGGCTAAACCATGTGTTTTTCCTCTGCCCGTCCTCCCCATCTCCATCTGCCTGGCACACAGGGCTGTCCCCTACTAGTCAAGCCGTTAGTCAAGAGACCTGTCAGTCGACTGAGACGCTTCTAGTCGAGCCTTTGTTTTTATTTTATTATCTTGTCAGTGTGCATTACAATAGAGGCAGCCCCACCAGGTAGTTTGTCGTCTTTTTCTCCTCATTTAGATGTGCTGAGCAGTAATTTGCTCAAGGATGTACATTAAGGTCAGACCTATTTAGCAAATCATATAACGAGGAGAAAAGGGCAACAAAACCCACTAGGATGAGCCACATAAAGGTGAGGTTTGTACTTTATTAGAAGTGTTTTCAAACATCGTGGTCTACTTTTACAAAAGACTGTCTCGATGGTTTTGCAAAGTCTAATGTTATGTGAGCCTGCTTTGTTTACCCATCACTGTCAAAGTGAAACACACAGCTGTTTACTGCCACATGCATCCATCTGAACGGGACTAGGAAGCTGACAAACTGTGCAGGGAAAACATTTCAGCGAGGAATTATAAATAAGAGGAATCGTTCGCAGTGCAACGTGTGCTGTGGTTAACTGACGGGAGAAGCTTAAACTTGTTGGTAAACTTGGTTAAAACCATGTCTCAGAAGGAAAAACTACCTATAAGAGCATTGTTTCAATAGAAATACAAGTGTGCTGCCTGTCTCATTATTCTGACAAATCCATACGGCATCAGAGGGACAGCTCTGGTCGGCTGTTTTGGGGACAAGGTCAGAGAGGTCAGATTGAGATGGTTTGGACATGTGCAGAGGAGGGATAGTGGTTATATTGGTAGAAGGATGTTGGAGATGGAGCTGCCAGGCAAGAGGTCAAGAGGAAGGCCAAAGAGGAGATATATGGATGTGCTAAAAGAGGACATGAAGTTAATTGGGGTGAGAGTAGAAGATGCTGAGGATAAAGTTAGGTGGAAACAGATGATTCGCTGTGGCGACCCCTAACAGGAACAGCTGAAAGAAGAAGAAGAAGATTAGAAGCAAAACACTACAAAATGCAATGGAAACAAAGTTAGGGAATAAATCATGATGTTCATGTGATTTAAAGGTTAATACATACTGATATATTCTTGCATACATGTAGGTGGTGTGAACTCATAGTTTGTTAATTGATTTTCTGTTAATTGATTTTGATAATTAAGTTTGGTAAGTATTAATGGTAATTGGTAATGGTAATTTAAATTCTTGTTATTAAGTGGTGTTTATTATTACGGTAGGATGTAAGGGAATCTTTGTTTTTTCATGTATTAGTTACCCCCTAATGTTATGATTAACCAATGAAAGCTTGCTACACATGATGTTTATACTTTTCCACAATTATGTCTGCTCAAACGCTCTTAGTTGCATTGAATCAGCTTACACATATGGCATACATATAGAGGTCACTGCAACGAAGAACCTTCTTACACGCTGTAACCCTTTTTGTGTTTTTAGTTCATTTTTCCCTGAAGTACTCAGCTCTGTAGTTTACCCTTGAGGGAGTGGCTTTGGTGGGGGGCCTCTCACCTCTCGAAACGCTAGGTGGCTGCATCTGGGGACAAAAGGACATTGATTTAGGTTGACACGATTTTGGTCGTGTCGAAAGGGGGAATTGTTAGGTATTTTTAGTCAGATAGATATTGGATAGATACTTTATGTTATTGTTATTATGACGTGCATAACTGTAGCCATAGCCATAATATTTTCTTATGTTTAATGTTAGGACATGTCACTAGAGGTCATGTGAGAATGTTTTAGCTACACACCACATAACCAACAGACAATCACACATTGATTTCCATCTTGTTTTGGCTATTGCTCTGGGCAGCTGCAAAGCTGTCCCTGGGACACGCCACGGCTTGGCATCTCCTGTGTAGGATGGGGTTTGCCCGAAGTGATATATGTATAGGCCTGTTATGGTTCAGGGTCTTTCATCTTTCAGCTGCCTGCGTGCATGTTGGAGGTGCAAGATACCTGAGCATGTAATGTTAATTTTTATATTGTTCATTGAATAAATCAGCACTGTTTTGAAGTTACTTGGACTGCTTCGTCTCTCAGAGTTAGCATGGTAAAAAGAACCGATTGCAACACCAGCAATGCCTATCTGTTGCATGTTAGCAGTGCATGACATTTGTGCACCGCAGAAAGAGTAAAAAACACATAAAAAAGAAGAAAAAGCTGGCATTCGAGAGTGGAACGCTCAAACATGTCTGCCCCGGAGGGCACCATGTTGTTAATCATTTGAAATGATCAGCTGTAAGGGTTTTTATGTGTTGGTCTTTGGTTCTTGTTACCATTGATAACTCTGAGAGACGAGACAGTCCAAGTAACTTCAAAACAGTGCTGATTTATTCCATGAACACAGGTAAAAATTAACATTACACCCTCAGGTATCTTGCACCTCCAACATGCACGCAGGCAGCTGAAAGATGAAAGACCCTGAACCCACCAGGCCTATACGTTATATCCCCTCGGTTGGACTAGCCCCATACTACACAGAAACGTCAACCGAGACGTCTCTGTTACCAGCTTTGCAGCTGGTCATAGCAGTAGTCAAAACATGAAGCAAATCAGCGTGTGAATGTGTGTGTCTGTTGATTAAGTGGTGTGTAACTAAAAACATTCTCACGACCTCTAGTAACATGTCGTGACTTAAACATAAGAACATATTATGGCTAAGGCTACAGTTATACACGTCCTAATAATAATATTAAACACCCTGTCTGCTGACAGTCATCAACTTTTCTCTCTAGTTATCCTTGACCAGATGTACCCTGTAGAAACTCATAAGCATGACTAAGCATTTAACAGTCTAACTAGACATCCTATCTCCACTAAACATTTCTAATACATAAAGTATCTACCCAATTTCTATCTGACTAAAAATACCTAACATGTGAGAACATGTCATGTGAACTGTGTAGGAACTGAAACCATTTTATACATTGAGCCTGAATTCCAGGAGCTACAACGTATGTGTTGCTCAGTGGTTCATTTAGAAGTAAGCAGACACTGGCAACTGAAGTTTTGTTAGGTTGTAAAATTAATCCATCAGAGAGAGCATAAAAACACCAGGTGTGGCCAAGTTTGGTCCATTTTTCAAAGGAAAGTGTGCACTGGCTCAGGGACACCAAAAAGTCCAGAAGACCAGAAAACAACTGTGGAGAAGGATCTTTCCCCAGTGTCAACTTTAAACCAGGGAACACCCTGCAGCATAGACTGGTCCACCCAAAGGACAAAACACCCAGACATAAACAGAGTGATGTGGTGTATGCAATTAAGTGTAGTCAGGAGTGTAACGACTTGTACATTGGTGAAACTAAGCAGCCGCTTCACAAACGAATGGCCCAACACAGTGAAGTCCAGATCCTCTCCAGAGAACATTGCTGGTTTGAGAGAGGAGTCAAGGAAGCCATTTTTGTCCAAATAGAACACCCCTCACTAAATAGGGGTGGTGGACTAAGACACAACTTGTCATCCATCTACAATCCTGTTTTGAGCTCTCTACCCAAACATGCCCACCAGGACAATAGGCGTTGGTCGACAGGGGAGGATTCAAGGACAGGTAACGACTCTCACCAATACTGGGCTATAATGACTCAGTCGTTAAGGGACATTGTTGGCCTTCAAAGGACTGAAACACCACCAAGGGGGATAAATATCTCCAGCTCAACACCAGTCAGTCAGAACTGATGAAGCCTCTTCGATGAGAGGTGAACCATCTTCGACCTAAAAACCTATCTAAGTTTTTTCAGCTTACTATGACCTGGATGACTGAGAATCTGCAAGTAGCTTGATAGTTGAAATGCAATAACTGATTTATTGCTCCACCAATTGCAAAATGTCTAATGCTAGTTGGCTGGCTTTTTAACACAATATGATCAGTAATAGAGCTGGACACTTGGCAGGAATGAGCCAGGAACCTTTGTGGCAGGGCCTGGGAAGTTGGAGGGTCAGTACTCCTTTTGAAAATACAAGTTAAATCTCAACTCCTGAACATGAAGCCCTAGGGCTTCCTGAACATCTCCGTGTGTTTGGGAGTGTGCGACAGTCGTCAGTAATCAGCTGGTCATAAAGTGTTTGAGGACTAGTTATGCATGAAGTATCATCATAGATGAACACCTATGATTTAAAAGAGACTTTCACACAGAGGAGCTCATTAGTCTAGAACGTGATCCCCATTGACATCACAGCCTTGCGTCATTGAAAATGTCCTGGCAAATTACTTTTTGAAACGAGTGGGAACTCTGATTTTAGATATCGGTGTGTGTATGTCACAGAACTTTTTACAGCACAACAAAGATAACACAAGTCTCAGTGATGCTAATGACTTATGTGATGCTAGTTTAGACATTTACTGTAAAAATAATACACATGTGGCACCAACACAGTTATCACAGTAAATGTATTCAGACCCCTTCACTTCCTGCACATTTTATTGTGTTGTGGATCCAGTTTGGATACAATTGTTTTTACCCGTCATTATAAACTTATTCAACCATGATGACAAACTGTAAAAGTGTTTGGAGAGATGCCAGAGAGCAACTTCCAGCTTTGACACCTCAGCAAGGAAACCAGTTCGAGTGACAATGTGAGGTTTGACTTCAGATTTGAAGGGTTTGACAGAGTCTGACAGTCTCTGACAGGTTTAATGACATCAGGCAGGTCAGAAGGTGTATGCCCAAATGGAGCGCGCTATGTCCTTAGAAACACCGTAAAATCTGATCTGATAGGGAGCAAATAGAGAGATGCTAAAATTGATGTAATGTGGTCAAATTTTCTGGATCTCACTAAAACTTAAGCTACAGCACCTGAACCACCCAAATACTGTAACAACAAAGCCACAGTTCAGACTCCAGTGTCGCGCCCAAATGTAAAGGCCTCAAACGTAGTTATGAATTAGTGCACAGGAGGCCTGAACTGTGGCAGCGCTAATCACAGGCTGTAAGATATGGTGATAGTCTGTGCTGAGAGAAGCAGAGACTCGACGTGAGCAGCTACACTTAGAAATTCATGGTGGGGAAGTTGTGCTGATAAACTCAGCGGATTTTACAGAGTTCAGCTGGACGGTGGCTGTGAAGAACAGTCAGTGACCATTAGATGAGGAAAACACGTGTTTACAGGAATCCAAAGCTGCTTCATGACAGTCGAGGAGTTTTGTTATGAGCTGGAAAACAAAGAGAATCAGAAGTTGTTCTGCAGGGTGTGTTTGTTTTAATGAACGTTTTACCACATCCTCCAAGAACAAATTCATGATTCACAGAGTACATGATTTGTTAAGGTGTTGGAAAGTGACTTGCTCTGATGAGCTTTTACAGATGTGGGTTCAACTGGATGATGTTAGTTTTTATTTATACAGCAGTTTTCAAAATACACAATGGCTCACAAAGACAGAAACCACAAACAACACAGGCAACACTGCGTCATCACACTTTAATGGTGTGTGATTTAGACCACAGTGGCTTCACTTTCAACAGATGTAAAGCTAACAGCAAAGTAGTAAAATGTGAAAAAATAAGAATCAGCAATAAAGATAATCGAATAACTGAGAATGTCTTGATACATGAGATCTGCAGCTAAACACAAGCATCAAGTTTGTGAGAGGGAAGGTGGAAGTGTTGAAGCAAATGTAGCTGGTGAGGGCTTCGTCCTCTATTTGTTGCACAGCTGGACTTTGATGACAGGTTTGTAACTGTCAGACATGGTGGCTATGATGTTGACCACATCACTTGTATAGGTGAGAGCATGATTTCTGGCTTCCCCTCGGACAAACCCTTTCTCTTCATTGTAATACATCTCACTGTAAAGATCATAGTCACATTTTTTATTCTTGTTAAAGACGCCCACTGCGAACCAGTTGGAGTACAGGTTAAAGTCGTATGGGTTAGAGAACATCACAGCCACTTTTCTACTGCACCGTTTTGTGGATTTATTCTGGAGGTCGTATGTGAAGACGCCAACAGATCCACAGGCCGTGTTAGGGGTCTTGGTGAACAGGGCCCCACCAGATTTGGAAGGGCCGATAGTGGCAGGCAGAGGTTTGTTATAGTTTCCGCTGTAGGTGTACACCCTGGTCACAAACAGGAGAAAGCAACAGAGATCAGATCGTCTTTTAATAGTTCCAGTATTTTAAGTAAAATAATGGTTTTGTTGCTATGTAAACTCCCCAGGGTCAGCTCCATTCCTGTTCACATAGATAGATAGATAGATAGATAGATAGATAGATAGATAGATAGATAGATAGATAGATAGATAGATAGATACTTTATTGATCCTGAGGGGAATTCAAAAAATCTAGTACAGAGGCTACAGGATGCGTTTATCCTGACTAGACAGAGGGGGCGCTGTAGTGCAGCTACATAAAAACAACAAATACCTTCCAACAACTCTTCAGACAGTAACTGAAAACCCACTGCCACAGTGTAGCAGGCGGCTGTGGCTTAGACCAGTGCACTTTGGAGTGTGAAGGGATGACTGAGCAAATAGTGTGAAAGCACATTAAAGAGCCCACGGTGCTTTTCCTTCATTTCTGACTTATCTACATTGTTAGATGTGACCTAAAGCTCAAAAAATGAGGTTATCATATGTTCTAGTATTTCTATGCAGAAGCAAAATTGTTTATACATGTCTCACAAAATCTTGTTCGCGACACTTTTTTTCAATGTCAAGTCTTACATGATAGTTTAAGGAATTCCTTGAATGGTCATAATGGTAAATAGACTGTATTTATATAGCGCATTTTTCCACAGTGTGTTGCACTGGCCAAAGCGCTTTACAGGAGATGATACACCATTCACACACCGATGATGACAGGTTGTCACACAACGGCACTAGTCAAGCCACCGGGAGCTATTCAGGATTCAGTGTCTTGCTCAGGGACACTTAGACACGTGGGGGGGGGGGGTAACGACCCATGATATTATTGTCGGTTCATTGGCACATATACTGCTGTTTACCTATCTATGGAGAAGACATTCATATTAATTAATGCTGTTATGGTTCATTGTGCTGTCCACTTGTGACAACACCAGCATTAGGAGTTGTGCACGTTCACGAACTATCCTCTTGTTTTCAGGAGGAGGCTCTCCTTGTGATATTGGGTTTTATTGTTCTGAAATAATTACAGACTATTTGGAGTTATGAGAGGTGCCACACTAAGAGGTACCCAAGATTAAACATTAAATAGCTGGAAACAAGCAAAATGAGCAGCCATGGGGACTTTAACTGTACTGGATTGCATAGAAAAGCTCTATACAAGCAGTCCATTTACTATGTTAAAACTCACCTGGGGTTACACAGCACGTAGTCAGAGCACTCGTTCTGAATCTTAATCTTACATTGGCGGTATATCAGAGATGCAGAGTCATCTGCATCATCAGAATCATCAGATGTAGCAGTAAAATCAGCAGCTGCATCAGCAACTGCACCAGCAACATCGGCAACTGCACCAGCAGAATTGGCAGCAGCAGAATCGGCAACTGCACCAGCAACCTCGGCAACTGCACCAGCAACCTCGGCAACTGCACCAGCAACGTCGGCAAATGCACGCAGAATCGGCAACTGATGCACCAGAATCGGCAACTGCACCAGCAACCTCGGCAACTGCACCAGCAACCTCGGCAACTGCACCAGCAGCATCGGCAGCTGAACCAGTACAAATGGAACCTGCACACTGTGCAACAGCTGAAATTATATTCCCAGCCATCACGTCTTCATTCTGTTTGGGGAGATGGACTGTGGAAGGGTCAGTTGTTCTGTAGCCACTAACATTTCAGGTGTAAGCAGACACACAGGGCAGTGCTTTTTTAAGGTAATGATTTGTTGATAGATTAACTCGCTGTGGCAGTTTCAGTTTGTACATTAACTAAACCTAAAACTGAAGGTGTTTTCAGGGACAGCAGCCGTTTCCTCTGTGCTGTGGCTTCTTGTAAAGCATTCAGTATGCACGGGGTGGACTCTGTCCTCTCAGAGAGACTCCTCCTTTTCTTGATGGTCTTTTTCTGAGTCTTTTCCCACTTAATCTTAATTTTCATTGTCCAGTTAAAATGTTCAGTTTGCTTATTTGTTTTCCATCACTGCTAAAGGCTGTTCAACAGGTAACCGTTAGATTGATTTGATTTATTTATTCTTTCCAGCATGTAAAGACAGTTGATATGTCAACACACATAATTTCACACATATCCAACAAATGCTAATCCAATATCAATTTGCTTATACCTAGTACATGCTTGAACGGAGTAGGAAGAAGTCAGACTTATCCAGTCCTACCCCATGACATCATCTTACCATCATTGGTTTGCAAGCAGTATCTCTACATAGATTATTATGTTCTACACCACACAAGTAATATACTAAAGAATTATAACAAAGTGTTAACATTCGTACATAATTACATTCTTAAATAATTCTCTTCTACACCACACAAGTAATATACTAAAGAATTATTACAAAGTGTTAACATGTTCCAAAAGCTCTTCTGAGGAGGACTAAAGAGGCCATAGTACAATCTAAACAATAGTAACTTACTGTGTACTGTTGCACAGTAATCCAGTGATACCAACTAAAGTAGCCATACATCAATAGTCAAGCCCCTTGCTAACTAAGACTGGAACAAATTATCTGCCTAACTCAACCCTAGTCTTCATAGGTATTTAATCACAAAAACCAGTGGGACCCGAGAGCATCTGCTATACAGCCGCTCCCAGAAACCCAGACATGAACCTGATCATATAGCTCTGCTCACTTTCACATGGACATAAACAGCACAAACACCCTAAACAGAATTTACGGGATCAACCTACTAGGCAGGAAGAGACTCCAAATTTAGGCTAAACCTAATTTAGGAACCACTGGATTACACTAGTTGACTGTATATAAAGCAGTTAAAACTAGCACCACCTACAACAGGTAGCAATAATACTCTTTACAAAAGTGGGAATTTCAATGGACTTTTACTTGTAATGGGGTATTTTTACATTGTTCCAAGTTGTGAACATTTCCTGCTTCTTCCACTACTGTTAATCAGCAGAAAGTTGGCCCAGTTTGTGGAAAAGTAACTGTCAAATCTTCATTTCTATCTTAACATGGTGGTTTAAAGTTGTTTCAAATCTAAGTGCAAATCCAGAAAGCGCTCAAAAGGTTAAACAGATGTTTAGTTTACCCTCATATGTTCCACAAAATAATAGGATCTGCCAGTATGACACAATACAGCTCAACAGCCTCCAAGTGATTAGTTAAACCTATACCAGAACATTATAATCTGGCCATATTTATTGCAGGACTGCTGGATTCAATTAGCTAAGTGTACCTAATAAACTGGAAATTAGTGGCTCCCGACAAGCTAGTAAAACATACCTGGGGCTAAAGGATTTCATCGACTGTTTCCCAGACACGAACTGATGCTCAACTTCAGCACAAACAATAATGCTGGTGGACACCTGTGCAGTGAACTTTTAACAGCACCACAAACCCCAACCAACTACAGCCTGCTTCACTGAGATGGAACAACCAAGAAATTGAAAAGGTTTTTTGGCCCGTTTCATTAAGCAGGATTTACCAAGTAGGCTGCAAAACTTAATTTAGAATGGAATCGAGTCATTACTGTGCAAAACCATGCCAACACTTCAGTAATCCTGTTTCTTGTTACTAGTAAATTAGCAGTGCAAGTTTCTGGAATACCTAGCAGTCTGGCTTTACTGTGGGTCTTAATCCACTTTGTTAGAATACCTGTATTGTGTATAAACCCAGGGTAGCCGTTTGTCTTCCAGTTCCATGCTAAGCTAACAGGTTACTAGCTATAGCTTTAAACAAATAGCCAGACATGAGCAGAACTGGGTCTTGTCTGACTCTCAGCAAGAAGGTGCACTTCCTGAAATCCTTTAAAGAAGCAACATACAGCATGGAGGGAAAAAACATGAAACAGACACATTTGGTTGGAATAAATTTATTTGATCTGTCTGTAAACAAGGTGATAAATCAATTTATGGCATTTCTTGGTTTATGCATGTGAAATCTGATGCCTTAAAGATAACTGTATCCCAGATATAGAGAAAAAAAAAAAGTGGCAAAGAAAGGAAATGAACAAATGCAGCAAACAGGACTTGAAATGGGTTTCTGTGTCTGTGAGAGTACACATCTCCCACAAGGCCTAAACAGTGGAGCTAAAACTAAAACAAAAGTGCCAATGAAACGACTTAAGTGGACAGTGGGTAAAATCCATCTTACAGTAGCAACAGATCTCTACATTATGGCACAGGATACACAAGTTCTGTAGTGAAGTTTCAACAAGACACCCAGAAGCATCTTTGTTCCAACCAATCCCAACTCCCATTATTTCTACTTTTGAAAGTCCCCCCCCACCCCTTTTTATTTTAAAGTTGGACATTACAGTCAGCAGTACTGAGCATGGACAGAACGTGTGATACCCCAGAGCTCGGTTGACTAGAACAGAAGGCAATTTATTCCACAGTTTTGTAGTTGTCAACACAGCATGGTTAATGCTAGATGTGTAGAGGGAGGCTGGGTTAGATTTCAGAACAGATGGTAGTTTTAGGTTAGTCTCCTTCCTCGTGACAGTCACACTAATAAATACGAGGTTCCAGTGGCAGAACAGTCGTGGATAAACAGCTTCCTGAGGGACGCTCCTGTGTGTCCTTACCAGCCACTGTTAGGGTGATTTTCATTTTTAGATAGAAATGAATAATTAGTTAGGGTTTTTATTATATAGCATACATAAGTTTATATACTTTAATCTCACAGTTGTGTTTATGTTTATGTAGTTACATATCTATATATCACCCTATGTGTTCACTGAATCACTGGTCAGTATTTACTGTGTTAGCCAACTGGAGCACTGTTTAAAATCAAGGGGACTAGTTCACTAAAACACT
>NW_018128136.1:13552-14632 GCF_001952655.1 Monopterus albus
AGAGGATGATTGGAGGATGGATGGATTGAAGGACCAATCTTGGGAGAATTAAGTTTAAACCACAATTGCTCCCCAACAGTTTGGACCAATCAGATAGTAGCATTTTTTTCATATAAATGTTGTATACCGCTAAGTTGAAGTTAGTCTTTTCTGTTTATCCTAAACAGTCAAGAACCATGTGCACATGCTAATTTTGATACGTTAATGCATAATAAATTTCACGCTGTGAAATATCTTTATATTTAGTCTTTTCTTTTCAATTTACGAGAACACGTTTTGACACCACCGTGTGATTAGTTTTGTGCCAGCACAGTTTACTGTAGTGGGAATTTATGGTAGCTGGATATACTTGATCTCACCATGTCCATGTATTCAGTGTGTGACGGGATGCCTGGAGTGCTCAGTTGTCTTGGAGCGCAGTCACAGTGGCACGGTACTAGCAAGAGAGGAAAACAGGTTGTTCAAGAACGGGTCAGAACAGGATTTGGGATGTCATGGAGCAGCTGAGAGTGATCAGATCCTGGCAGGGATACAATATACGCAAACACACACACAGCCATGCACACTGACACGTATACACACACGTATACATGAACCTAAATATGCACGCCCCAAGACACATTAAGATGAGACAGTAGTACATGATGTTTGGATGCTGCAGTCACAGTTAGCTGTTCCGGGGATCAGCTCTCTGCTGTGGACCTGGGTCGACTCTGTCATTAATTCATCCTGTGTCTCTTTAACTTAGTGAGAGTTCAGAGAGAAAAATCAGCAACATTGTCCCCCAAGCCTGCTCCTTTCTGACCCCGCCAGTCATGTGACTGTCAACCAGCTGCAGGTCCTGGCAGCGATATGTATAATCTGCAGCTTACTACTGCGCTGTAGCTGCTAGATGGTCGTGTTTCAAACCTGTGCCACTGTTTACATTGTATCTGTGATATATGTATATTTTTCCACATGGTGTGATTTATGGAACAAGATCAGGTTGAATGATCCTTCACCTGAAGCATGTTGAGGTTAGCCGTGACCGCAACAAGTGTGTGTGTGTGTGTGTGTGGGGGGGGGGGGGGGGGTCGTGGG
>NW_018128136.1:14727-36550 GCF_001952655.1 Monopterus albus
CTGAGAAGCCAATTGTCCCATTACTTTTGGTCCCTTAACAAGTGGGAGGCACATATGCAAACTGTTGTAATTCCTACACCGTTCACCTGATTTGGATGTAAATACCCTCAAATTAAAGCTGACAGTCTGCAGTTAAAGCACATCTTGTTCGTTTCATTTCAAATCCATTGTGGTGGTGTATAGAGCCAAAAATGTTAGAATTGTGTCGATGTCCCAATATTTATGGACCTGACTGTATAACCACGTGAATGTGAACAGGGCATCCCTGAATAAATAATAATAATAATAAAGGTTAAAAACAATAGTAGCTCAGTGGTGAGTCTGCATGTTCCCCCAGACCTCTGGGGATCTCGTCCCACGGTCCAGACACCTGCAGCTCAGGCTGACTGGTGACTCCAGCCTGCCCTTAGGTGTCAGTACCTGTCTCTCTATGTCAGTTCTGTGGTAGGCTGGCCACCTGCCCAGGTGTACGGAGTACCGCCGTGTATAGTTGCTTTCGTCAACGAAAATTCTGACAAAATATCATCGTCAACGAACCTTTATCGCGTGACGAAAACGAGACGAGATGCAACGAAAAATGCTGGTCATGTGACGATGACTATAACTAAATGTATAATGCAACACTGTTGACGAAAAAAAAAACGAGCCTAAATGTGGCTCACAAAATAAAAACTATGCCAAAATGTCTCTTTATTTTCGTTGACCAAGACGAGATGAAATGTTATGTTATTTCATCTCGTTCAGTCGCGCTATTATTATTAGTTTGCAGTATTTCTGTTTCCTGTGTCTCGCTTCAGGGGCCGCATCACGTCGCACTGCGCAGACGCAGGTGACGTCACTTCCTTAAGCCCCACTCGCGGCATTATTTAGAAGACGACAACAAACAAAGTTAAGTCTGACAAAGAGAAAGGGACCGATGGCCGGCCAGTCAAGGTTTGTCATTTGGAGAAAAAGAAGAAACGACATTTGGAAAAACTTTGGAAAAAAAAGAAAAACGGAATTTGTTGTGGAAAAAGATGGGGAGAAATGTGGCCACAAAATCACACAAAATGTGTATTGGATGTATTCTTAAGTCTATAAGGTAACAATAATATAATAAGATAACCTGGTTTGAAATGGGTTTGGCTAAAAAAAACTTTTGGTTTCATCTATACTACTAGGTACTTATACTCTATACACTGGGTTAAATAGAATTGCATTACTAAAAAGAGAGTAAAATACAATTTTCATTGACTAAAACTAGACTAAAATGTCATCAGTTTTGTAGACTAAAACTAGACTAGACTAAAAAGAGTATAAATATAAAAACTATAATGACAGCTTCACACAAAGACTAGACTAAAACTAAAACTAAAACAGGGCGCCAAAAACAACTATACCGCTGGGTATGTGCAATACTTTGTTAATTTATGGCTTTTATTAGAAATGTATCTGAAGATAAAGTTGGAGACATCACAGTCTAATTTCTACAGAGGTGATACAAACTTAAATGTTCCTGAAGTATTCAGTACTACTGCATGTAACACCTGTGACTGTACCATCATCACAATTGAACAAAACTACAGACTGCTTGTGAATGTGATTTCTGAGCAGGTGGTAGTGGTTCTTGATGAGGGTACAGAGGTCCTTTAGGATTTAGGAGTTGTCCTTAAGCAGGTGCTAGAGGTCCTTGGGTTTGGTACTGATATCAGGGAGTTAGATGTAGATGTTTTTCAGCATGTCATGAAGTTGTAAAGGTCCCTGAAGGAATTATAAAGATCATTGAGCAGGTTGCAGACATCCGTAATGAGGTACCAGGGGTCTCTGAGGGGTTTCTGATGGTGCTTAGGTGATTTGGGGGGTCCTTGAGTGAGCTAACTGCTAACAGAGTGTGACACAGCCCTTTCTGAGGCTACCTGCATGACCAGGCTAAAAGTCTGTGCAGATTCCAGTCATCCAGGTCATAGTAAGCTGACAAAACATAGAAAAAAATCAACTGGATTTGGTTTTAGGTCAAAGATGTTTCACCTCTCATCCAAGAGGCTTCATCAGTTCTGCCCGACTGGCATTGAGTCGGAGATATTTATCCACATCAGTGGTGTTTCAGTCCTTTTGAAGGCCAACAATGTCCCCTAACGACTAAGATGTTATAGCCCAGTATCAGTGAGCATCGTTACCTAAGTTTTTTCTAGCTGACCAGGCTAAAACTGTTAACAGACAGCTGACAGCCAATCAGAGAGCAGGGCTTCTGTGTTCCTGGTGAAAGCAGTGAACATGTGGAAGCTGGTGTGCGTCAGTCGGAATGTGCACACACACACACTCAGAGAGAAACACACTACCCGTACATTCTCTTTGGTTTTCAGGCCTGTGCTAATGATTTAAACTCGGTTACTTCCATCTGGTGTTTGTGTGTCTGTGACCGCACCCGCTAACTGGGGTGAAGGTTGTGTTCAGTGCTCAAATAAACCCTTATAGGCTGTTGGGGATGTCACCTGACACAGAAACATGGTGAAGTTGGATCCTCTCACTGACCTGTTTCCCACTGCAAGCCTCGAACTGTTTGATGATTGATGGTTGGTGCTTTTTCATGCGATCCATCCTGTCACGTTGTTCCTCCTGCCTGGACACACAACATGCGGGGCGGGTGACGCCTTAATAATTAAACTTGTAAATGTTTCCCACCACCCACCGAGGCCTGCCGCAGCACTTCGCACCTGTGGGGAGTCTTAAGCTGCAGAAACAGAGATGAAGTTTATCTCTGACACCACAGTACACGTGCTCATTCATGTGACAGTGCCAGGATTAAATAAAGGATGTGCAAAAAACCGTTATGCCACATTCCAGTACGCCAAGTCGGAAAACCAACACGGACGAGGTTTGCTGTTGTTAGCCACTTTTAGCATTGCTAGTTTATAACAAGGCATTATGTGGTGTCAGCTCATACAGACATGGTAGCAACGAGCCAGCCGACCAAGATAGACAGTACTGTTTGTCCAACTGTTTAGTAAGACACAAATAAGACAGTGCTAATAACTGGTATATTACTATGGCTCTCACGACTGTTGATGCGCAGTGCAGCCATCTTGGATGTCAGAGTCAGGGTCGGTGTGGTTCCTCCAAGGGGTATTTGATTCATGATGGAGTGTCGGGTTCATGCCAGGACACCTGTGACACAGGGTTTATCATGGAACCAGGTGCATGTCAGGTTCTTGGGCTGGCAGACCTGTGTCTAGGCTCTGACAATGTAACAGTTGGTAGTTTTCAGTTTTAAATGTTTGACACCTGCTGGTTTTGGTCGTCTGTGCTGTTGCTGGTATTGTCTTGTTTTAAACGTGGGCTCAGCAGAGCACAGTCAGTTCCTAGCAGCTATGTTGAAATGGCAATAAAGTACTGAACTGAACTGTTTGGAACTTTCCCAGGCTGGATCAAATCACCAGATCCTATTTATTGATCAGTTACATCCAGAAGTGCTGCTCAAACTACAAATCCTGGATCACTTGATCCCTATGCACTTCTGCTTGTTATTGAATATATACATTCTGTGTAATATGTCCCCATCTAGCAGTACTACTACTACTACAGTACTGCACCTTTCAGGGACTGGCCAGAACTTACTTTTTTGGGAATGTGATTTTATTTGCCTTTTACCTCTCACGTTTGTACAGTAGAGATGAAACTACCAGTTAGCTTAGCTTAGCATAAGGACTAGCATATTAAGAGAACATTTTGATTAGAGAGGGGTTCTCTCTTTCTGAACCTGAATCCTTTCAAATCCCTTATCGATTCTGTTTCAGTACACTGTCGTCACCAGTGACCAGATGAGCACAACACTGACAGAAACAGTAATGAACTATCAAGCCTGAACCACGGACAGTGTGCTGAGCAGAAGGGCTGCAGGACATTCACCACATACTCTCTCACTGCTCTGTGACCTCCATTAACCCTGTCCTCACTCATTCTGCTCATCGCCGGGGGCTGTGCTTGAAATAACACGGTGCTTTTTCATAAATCACTGGTGTTTTGCTGCATGATGCAGTTAATGTTATCTGAAGGTGAGCTGGTCACAGAACCTGACGGGTCACAGCTTAGGGTGTAACACCGGAGGTGGGCTGAGGCCAAGAAGTCGTCCTTCTCAAGTCTCCCAAAATGTAAGCTCTTCTTTTAACACGTTGGATGGCAGATAAATACTTAAATATCTTGCTTTGATGAATACATGACCTGTGTGTGTGTTGGTGTGTGAACACACCTGGATGTGTGTGTTGGTGTGTCACACAGCTGTGTGTGCGCAAGAGTGCACGTGTACACGTTGTTTGACTGTTTACATTTCTCTGTGAACACGTCCCACAAGGCAAAAAGATCATTTGTGCATGTGTGAGTGAGTGTGTATCTGTGTACGTGTTTATGTAGCATACAGAAATAAAAACCACACAACTGTGTGTCTGTGCATGAGTGACAACCAGTGAAATATTCTGGTGCCTGCTTCTGTGCATGAGATAAAAGAAAACAGATTCCCAGTGAAAGAGGAAGAGACAAAAATCACTGGCTGAGTTTCCAACCCCCAGTTTTTATTTGCTCTATTTCCATAAAAGAAACCCGAGTGGAGAAGCTGGGAATTTGAAAAAACCTTAAAATATTCCCCAAAAGTTTGGCTAAGGTGGAAAAGTTTCTGTATTTATAAAAGCAAAACACAAAGTTCAGTGGAAACAGACTTAGCAAATTTGTCGTGATGCCGGTGAATCACGTCGCTTCAGCGAAGGTGAAAATGAGCAACAGACAAAACAGACGTGCACATTAAACACTGAAATGTCAGCGCTTATGAATCATATCATCTTATGGCGTATTCAGGTTTTTGCAGAAAAACAGCTTCACCATTGTTGTGTCTGTGCTGTGAGGCTGCACTGAAAATTCAGATTAGTTGAACTTTGACCCCAGTTGCACTAACCTTTATGTGGGCAGCCAATCACTGCTGACCCCTGCTTGATGAGAAAATGAGTAGTCAGGTTGTTTCTGAATTTCCCACAGTGTACAGTGCCTTCATATCATACAAACAGCTCATTTAACCAGTGAAATACCAGCATGCAAAAGTGCTGCAACCAAGACTGTTTCAAAAACACATTTTGAGCCTCTAAAACATAGTGATCCACCTTCGCTACATTAGCCCTATAGCTAAGGTGGCGCCACTTTGCACAGCGCACGTCAGGAGCTTCTACTTGAGTTTCTGTGCTGACCATCACGGAATGTGCTGGGTCCTCTTCTTCTGCAGTGGTTTACTGGCAGACTAGAGAACTTTCACCACCAGATGTTTATGTTCGTATTATTCACAGAGCAATAGTGGATACAAATGTGAATTCATTTGCATTTTACTTTGCTGCAGAATGTCGCTGCTTGCTTTTTTGGCCCAAACTCGTAAATGGGACCATATCACTCCTGTTCTGGCGTCACTTGCTACCAGTTTCCTTCAGGACACAGCTTAAGGTTCCTTTAATGACTTGTAAGGCACTGAATGACCTAGCCCCCAGCTACTTCTTGGACCTTCTTATACTTGACTGTCCCATGAGAGCCCTTAGACCTGCTGACCATTTACTTTTTAATTCTAACTTTTTAAGTACAGGTGTACAATCACTGTTTATGTTACCATTGGTGTGACGTTTTCCTTTTTGGCCTTCTTTATATTTATATCTGCTTTATGATTGCTTTAGTTTATTGTTGCTTTTAGTCTTGTTTTAACTTATTTTAAAGCATTTTGTCCAACTGCTGTTGTTTTTAAATGTGCTATAGAAATAAATTGCCATTAATGCAACTTTAAGTAAATGAAAGTATGGGATCAGATTTTGGACTCCAATCGGGACTGGGCTCAATAACAACTTGACATGTCCACCCTAGACTCAACAGACACTCCCTGACTCTCCTCCTCCGTGTACCTGTTACTTCCTCTTTCCTTTCCATCCACATCTACTCATTGCACACCAACAGAGACCGTTCTGCTCTTCCTCTATACAAAACCACGCAGCCTGTTTCTGCTCATGTCGTCTTTTTCTCTGTCCTCCCCCTGCTGTCTCCTTCTTCCTCTCACCACCTCTGAGGCTCTCATCCCTCTCTGCTCCTCCCTCCTCAGATGCTGCAGCTATTCTCTCTCTCACTTTATTTCCCTGCGTCTTCTTCCAGCCCTCGATCTTCATCTCCCGCCTGTGTGAACCCTCCACCTCCTCCCTCTCTGCCTCTGTCCCCTCCATCCCTTAGCTTCTGCATTTACACCTGTCTCTTTCCTTACATCCCTCTTCTTCTTCACCTGTCTAGCACATCATTACCACCTCCTTCTGTCCTTGCCGCTGTTGTTCTCGTCCTACTCCGACCCTGTGACAGGATTAAGCCCCCCTGTCTCTTTCTTGGATTTTTTTTTTTGTTGTTTTCAGTGGCTTTGTGCTCATTCTCTTGTCAGCGTTTCTTTGATTCGCCTATTTCACCACCTCCCCTCACATTTCTCTCTCTGTGGAGAGAGGTGAGCGGTGGTGGTGATATCAGCATGCACAGTCATGGCGCTGGGGCTCTGTCATCACTGATTGAACCAGCAGCTAAAAATAGACCCTGTTGAGGCTCAGCATCTTTACCAGGGTGGACAGAGGGATGGATGAGCAGTTGGAGGGATGGACACAAACACACACAAACAACTCTAAGCTAGTTTTAGAAAGTAAATAAGAGACACTTCAGTCAGTAGAGTCCTGCAGGGGCCTGGTTAGACAGAAAAATCATTTGAGTGAAGGAAGCGAATCAAGTGCCGACCTTTTTAAACATTCATAACAGAGAGCTAGTAAAGAAAATATTTATGGGACACACATCAACAGTAACTCCCTGTTTCTGGACAGACTGCTGGAGGCTAAAGCAACATGACAAACCATTACTTATTCTACACGCAACATAAATCCAGGAGCAGCAAGAGAAAGAAGCCACAGACACAGAGAGAGGCAGGCGTGCAGCCAAACAGAGACGGACAGAAACCTGGCAGCTCCTCCGTAGTGCACACAGACAGGTGCACAGATAAGTAGACAGACGACCAGAAAGCAACGCCCTCGTCATCTGGAGGGTTTTACGCAGATTAAATTCATCTCATGAACGTGTTTCTGAACCAGCGTCAAGACGTCCGATGCACCACAGGATGTTTGTAATGTGTCATAAAGAGCAGTTTGTTTGATCAGTCACAGGTCACTGTTGTTTTATTGTCCGAGAAAGGATCTGTAAATGTTTCTCTGGCTTTCACTGCAGCCCCTTTGTACAGTAAACTGTGATGCGTTTCCTTGAACAGGAGTCTGGACATGAACTGAGTTGGAGCCCGTTTCAATGGGAAGTTTAGTTTGTCCAAATCTTGACAGTTGGAACAGCAGCTCTGCGTTTACCATTCGTTTGTGATTATTTTCATTATTTTTCTGCAAAATGTGACCAAACATTTCAATATAGTTTTCTGTTAAAGGCTCAAAGGTTCGTGTTCTTTATCACAAAATTTAAATTCTAGCGTAAAAAAAGCAAAGACATTTATTTAAAGAAATAAATTGGTAAATGTGCTTTTTCACTTTCGTTCTGAAATTTAGAAGAGACTGATAAATATAAATGTAAATATGAAGCTACAGCTAGCAGACACTTAGCTTAGCGTAAACACAGCAAACAAACTTAACGTAAACATTTCTTGTGTCTCATCAGCTTGTTGCTCATTAAATCACTTTGAATTGCACAAATCTGTACAAACTAAAATGAAATGAGTGACTGATTAGAAACAGGAGGAACAGCTGCCCTGTCCAAACAGCTACCAGCTCCTCTAAGGCCCAATAATTAATATGTTCCTTTTATTTATTTCGTTCTACACATTAAACTGTTTCTGTCTGGTCCCACTCTTTATGCTAAGCTAATCTAACTGGTTGTGGTGGCAGCTTCAGTTTTTCATGCAGTTATAAGAGCGGTAGCAATCTTCTGGTCGAACTCTCTGTAAAAAAAAAAAACATGAGCAGGTATTTAGGACATTAACTCCCAAAACTCTCTAGTCTTTGAAAAATAAAATCAGCATGACCTTCTTTTGCAAATGCAGCAATGACTGAAATTCACCACAGAACAGATTCAGTGATGGTTGAACCTTGATGAGCGACATCACCTGAAAGAGCTGATCTTTGATGTGAACTGGCGATGTTGAGCCAAAACCTACATGAGCTGGATTCTGAATCAACATCTCCCACTATTTAGACAGAGTGCAAAGTCAAAGAGACTAAAAGTGGGATTGAAACCCACAAGCTGCAGCAGCAGCAGATCCTGAGTCTGTTATACTGGACTGGCAGCACCTAAACCACAGCTACAACTGGCTCTGCTCCTCTGTGGGAACAGTGGAGGTGTGCGTTATGACCGAGCCCCTGCCAATGATAAAGCATTAGTACACTGAAGTGCACTCACAACACCGTCAGTCCCACAGAGGCTCCACTGCAGCATGTGTGACTGCATGTTAGAAAATCAGAGAAAGAAGATGAGGGATGCATTTTTGTCCTCTATTGCTCCTTTGTCCTTTTCTACCCTGTCTCCTTCTATATAGGCCTCTGCTCTGGCAACACACATGTGGCTACAGCACACAGCAAGAGAGCGCCTTGAATGGAAAACCCTATTTTAAATACATTTCTGCAGGTGCTCCTGGGATTTATGTCCCCACCTGTACAATCGGAGGAGTTTAAGTGACAGCATCTGATTGTATGTTGTTTTTTTTGCCATGGCTGCAACACTGACCAATGCTTTGGCATTTAAATAACAAAACACTTCTGTCTGTGGTGTTTGGGGTGAATTAAATGACTAACTCTATTCTGCATGGAAAAAGTTGTTGAACATGCATTTAGATGTTTTTATCCTCCACTCCATTAGAGCTTTTGCGCACGATAAACAGCCAGAGGCAACCCCCCCACCCCCACCCCCCCTCCTCTTTCCTCCCCCTTCGCTCTCCTCATCCATCCACGCTTCATTTTCTCCCTGCTGGATGGTGCGTTAGGAACGCACGCAGGACGGCACCGGGGCTTCCCTTCTGTCTGACTGATGGAGACGGGCTGAGGAGGGACCAGGTCCGACCGGCGGAGTCCACCACCTCGGGGATCCTGATCCTGGACGGACTGGGCTTCTGTAAAAGCGGAGGGCGAGGACGAGAGGGGCTGACACGAGAGGTAAGGGGGCCGTTAATAACCTGTTGTTTGTGTGTTTTTGTTTTTCGCTGGGCGCAGACATACACACAAACTACGCTGGACTTGATTCGGATGGGCTCAATGATGTGGAAGGAGAAGCGGAGTAAATGTGATGTCCGCCCTCGTGTATCCTGCGCTGCTGTCTGGTTTTTGCTTTTTATTAATTAGGCCTTTTTATTTCTACGTGCGCCTCTATACTAAACACAACACATGACGGTAATTGGTTAAAGTTAACGCGGTTAAAACCAAAATGTGTAGGTTGTTTCCCGGAGACGTCAGACCTGTCATTGTGCTCATTCTCGATGCTCATTTTATCAAGTAAACAGTAGAAAACGCAGCGTGAAACGAGCTGCACGGGGGAGAGCGCCACCTCTCGTCTGGAACCAGAACTCCGCCAAACGCGGCTCCGGCCAGTAAAACTGTGGTAATTAGATTGAACAGCAGCCCCAACAAACAGCGCCTCCACCGAGCCAGCTGCTGGCCAACCACCTGTTCTCCCGTTACAGAGGCGCAGACCTTGTTACATCATCTGATGCTGTCGGTCTCCAGCTTTAACCCCGGATCTCGGCCCTAAAGCCCCGCTCCTGTCTGGCCAGGGCTGAGACGTGACGCTGCGGTGTCAGAGGTGAGCAGTGGGAGGCCTGGGGGCGGAGGGGTGCACGCAGTAAACGAGCCTTGTGTTTAGGGCCTGGATCAATGGCAGTACCCGTTTATATTGATCTAGTTTGTACAATAACATTGTCCTCAGCAGCTCCCTGTTGACTGGAGTGAACGAAGGCAGCTTATTGAGCCGTGATTCACATTTCTGCTTCTCATCACACCAACGTGTTTAACAGCTGCTGCTGCTGCACACAGCTGGATCATTAACTCTTTAACACAAGCCCTCATTTTGCAGGTTACACAAAAACTACTACACATTTTCGATCTTTGGATTCTTGCAGTACTTTTGTACTTAGGTTATTAAAGAATGTTTTAAACACGGGGCAGTTAAAGTTTCATAGATGATGCTCTTGTGCTTTGTACCTTTATTTTAAAACAGTATAACGACCAGCAGGGCTCTGTCCAACTACACTACAATGTAAAGGGTTGTGATTCATGCAGTCTGTGCTGGTGCAGGTGGACCAGAGCACTTATCAACAACTATTTACATAACTGACGATCATTTTTCAAACAAAAATGGAAAATATTCTGGTTTTGGCTTCTCAGATCTGCCAAGATTCTGCTTCTCTCTCATTCATAGTGCTGTAAATTAAATGTTTTTGATAAAAACATGTCAACTGCAATGGGCATAATCTTCTGTTTTACAAACACACAACACCCCGACTGAGTGAAAACAATTATTACAGGATAACAGCAGCCACCTGCCCCTATTCTGGCCTTTATTTTTCATTTTCAAGATGCATTAGCTAATCATGAAGGTTCTTGTCAGCTGATTTGTTTACTGTTCTAATTTCCTGCTTAATTATCTTACTAATTGTGTAGAGCTACAATTAATCATTATTTTGATGATTATATAGACAGAGTCGTCTGTTTGCCTTTAACTGATTAATAAATCGACTGTTTAGTTTATTAAATGTCATACAATAGTGAAAAAGGCCAAAGTGATGTCTTGGGGTTGTTTGCTTGGTAACAATTAGTCTGCAAAACTGTGACTATACTGCGATACAATCCGGAGAAAGCAGAAGATTTTATATGTGAGAAGCCTGAACCAGTGAGGATTGGATACTGCCGCATGAAATGTATGTTGCGGTGCCTGGTGACTGAATGCAGAGCTGCATCTGCGCTCACCTCATCTGTCACACAGTTGTGCATCCTTTGTCACCATTCATTCATCTTCTACTGCTTAATCCCTGAGCGGGGTCATGGGGAGGGGGGGGCTGGGAGGAGGCAGGGTACACCCTGGACAGGTCTATGTTCACCTTTGTCAACATGTTTCCTTTATTTAATATGCTACTCACACATTCACACGCACAGAGCCCACTAGGTTTCTCTGGTGTATCTAACCTCCACTCACTTTCAGAAAGACACCGACAGATTGTTTTTCTTAATCCAGTCCTGTCTTTTCTTTTACATTTCAATCCTGCCCCTGTTTCTCGCCGCCTCCTCCTGCAGATCCTCCATCATCCGACGGCCTCCTGCGTCTCTCCAGGACGTGTTTCAGGGATTGCATTTAACATGCATGCTCCCAAGAGAGTTTAGCTTGCCGAGTCAAGAGGAGTGCTAAGTTTAAACTTGAGATGAGTTCAGCAGTAGCCGAGCGCCGCAGGCCCACGCCGGCCCAGACGCCCGAGGAGAGGGATGTGTGGAGGGACGGAGGAAGAGCTGGATGGAGGGATGTGGGGAGGGAGGGCTGGAAAGAGGGAAGAGAGGGCGGCGTGGTGCAGAGCTACAGCTTTGACTCGTACCAGCTGGAGGAGGAGGAGATCGGCAAAGATGCCCCAGAGCGAGGAGTGCTGGCTCTGTCCGAGCCCGGTGAGGGGTTTCTGTTCTATCTGTTTGTTTGTGTGTGTGTGTGTGTGTGTGTGTGTGTGTGCATGCTGGTTTTATAAACAGACAATCAACAGTTTACCAAAGAAAACAGATAACCACACATATGTGCTTCTTTTGCTTCAAAGCACCAGGAAAAACAGACAGATTCTTTTCTCTGGCACAGCTGAGTTCTCATGGCACGCTTCTGAAATCAGGTCTCATCTTCTCCTAGTATAGATTTGAATGTCAAACTGAAATTAAAATATATTTTTGCAGATAAATTCTTTTATATAAATACCCTCAGTTCTTTTGGTTTATGTATAGATTTGTTGAACAACAGTAATTTCCAGACAGACAGAAAACAGTATGTAAGAGCTAAGACCTGCACCGTAAAGCGGCACTAAAGGCTAAGGAGTACCGCTACACAGTATGATTATTTCACTACTTGTCAATACATTTACTGTGTAATTACTTTTTAACATGGTGCAGGACCACATTAAGCAGAGCCCTGTGCTGCTCATCTTTCCTTTATGAGACAGAGGAGGAAGAAGAAAAAGAGTTATCACCAATAGAATTTGCTGAAATTACATGATGCCATAGTGCTAACATTGGTTAGCTGAGCTAATGGAAGCTAGTTATCTTAGCATGGTGGGTTCACCATGACCTTCCAAATATCAAATGTTGTAAACAGACAGATGACTGAATCAATGAGTGCATAACCAGGGGGGAGGGGTAGGGTCATCAACCCCCCCAACCCAAGACACTTAGATGCTGTTTCCACTAACAAGAAAGGTTTTGTCATCTATTGAAAATGGAAAATTACACACAGTAGCTCCAGTGTTATTACTGGTTAAGAGAATCAAAGGGTGGCATATTTTGTATGAACAGAGGCTTTAGCAGTGTGTGTGTGTGTGTGTGTGTGTGTGTGTACATATTTGCTAATGATTGTGGAGGCGGGAGTGAATAAACAGCGACAGACACAGAGAGAAAAGGCAAGTGAAACACAACACAGTAGGCAGGCCTGTAAGCAGACAACTGTTGTTGCCTGGTTACTCAGGTTACAAAAGACACGCTAATCAGATCAGAAGTGACGGAGGACGCACAATGAGGCCCCGAGATCGTCACAAACACCGTCTGAGTCTCCAGCCCTCCCACCTTCACTGTAGCTGTCAGTCTCCACAGAGTCAGAGAGAGACAAGGAAGCAGACTCAGGAGACTGAACCAGTACAAGCCTGTTATTACAGTCCTGCACCTACACTACAATAACTGCTTCAACTAAGGGACTGTGTGAAAATTATTTGGGAATGAGGAGGTCAGAAAAGGGGGTTGGGTGTTATAGGTGCTTTTTTTTTTTTCTTTTTGAGCTGAAGGTACTTTGACAGACATGTTTTATTTTTGTTCTCATCCTAATTTTATTTCAGCCCTCTTTTGCAAAATAGGTATTATTTGCAAAGATATTTCCTTACACTCTGAACTAACATGTCACTGATTTAAATGACTACTTCAGACACAACCCACGCAGTGTAGACGTCTTGGACTTCCACTGCATTAAGGAAACACTGTGCGACTCATCGCTGGCGCCTCCCGTTCCTCACATGGGTCACAGATTTCACGCAAGTTCTTTGATTTGTTGTCAATACAGTATCTGTGTAGTGGGATTTACAATCCTTCCGAGCTACACTGGTCACATGGCATCGGAAACCAACTCTCACTCTCTCACTCATGTTGTGAATGGCTGTTCATATGGAGATGAGAAAACTACCATTTCTAGCTCTCATTTGTCATTTGTTACACATTCAAGTGCAATGTCTTCCTGGACAGACATAAACTATTCATGTTATTGTCATTTATAAACAATACTGCGTCTCTGCTCTTTCTATCAAAGCCAGCTTTTCACTCTTCCAGCGCAGCCATTTGAAATGACTATAGACACGATTGATCTCCAGCTCCTTTAGAGCTGCTGGGTGTCGGATGCTTTTTACTAAATCAGTAAACAGCCTTATCGTGAGTAACTGTGAGATTTACAGTGCAGAGCTCTAAATACTTCCACACACTGCTTCTTATTTGCTTTGGTGCTGTGATTATCCAATTCCCACAACTTGGCTCACTGGTGTCTTTTTCAATTTTTGTATATTTGCTTGATTTATTGTGAATTTTAGGAGCGCCCCCTGCTGGACCACAAGAAATAGACAATATATAAACTACTTGAAATGGTGTGCTGTGTTTACAGACAAATAAATAAATAAAATGTAAACGGACCATTACAGATTGAATGTTCATTTTTCCCCCCATCTTCAAACAAAAATCTGTCTTCAGTAAAAGTGGCATCCCTGTTCTGCAGCAGGGTTTTTAACATGTACATTGGTGACAGACATTTGATTCTCATTAAAATAGGAAGAGATTTACTGGGGAGCACTTTTGTTTTACCAGGTTTGTACTAGTATATTAATTTAACATGTTACAAATCTTTCAAGAGGAGGGAAAATGGTAATAATCTTGGGGGGGGGGTTGCTCCTTTACTACCCAAAACATTTTCACACAGTCCCTAATCACTAATGTTAGAAGAACACTTCCATATTTGACTGAGACGTCAGTCACACAATGTGGGCAGTGCTGCTGTGTCTCCACTGGATGTTCTGTTAATGAGGTTTGACGTTCTGCAGACCTCTGGTCTGTGCAGCCATGCTGACTATTACTGCTCCTGCTAACTACACAGTTTCCATTCTTGTGATCAAATCTGCTGCTGTAAGCCCAAACCACTTCACTTCCTGTGTGTCAGTGTTTTATTTAACAGCAGGAACGACAAACCCACAGAACAGTAGAACTGGAAAGGAGCTGTATGCATTCCTACCACATACTGTATGTAGTTACAGTAATTAAACAGGTATGCATTTATTAGAAACAATGTGAATTACTGAGGAGCTAGTTCTCATACCTGCAGGCATAATACTACATTAAATGGGTCATTAAGAAGTGAAACAAATAATCTCTAATTCATCGCGTTGTCCTCCCTCCAGTAAAACCTCAACGTAAATCCACAGCCATTAAAAGTAAACGTACAGGATTTAACCATGAAAGTGAATCAGATGCAAAACACAACGTCCAGGTTTTAACAGTAACAACACGGGCAGCACATCTCTGATTCACCAACACAACAGGGCCAAGGTCCTCAGCTACTCCATCAGCGTAGCTGCTGCTCCAGCTTCATTCATCCTGATTAGCGTTAATGAAGATCACGGCTTCAGATCGAACACTGTGAAGTCGTTTTTATCCCCACTGTTTGAGCGTAATTTCATACTTTTTCAATTCTCTAACCCCGACTCCTTCGATCCCGCTCAGACTTTGAGGAGCCGATCCCTGACGACCGTTACCATGGCATCTACTTTGCAATGCTACTGGCTGGAGTGGGCTTCCTGCTTCCCTATAACAGCTTCATCACTGATGTGGACTACCTGCACCACAAGTTTGAAGGTTGAGCACCAATTAATCTGTGCATGTGTCCACAGAGAACGCATGCATTTTACACACACAAATACACACCTGTAGAGTTCACATCCATGTCCAGGACCCAGGAGTCATGGCTGGCGTGTGTTTCAGGGACGTCCATAGTGTTTGACATGAGCCTGACGTACATCCTGGTGGCTCTGTTGGCCGTCATCCTCAACAACGTGCTGGTGGAGAGACTCAGCATGCACACCAGGATCACTGTGGGTGAGTCAGAGAAGAACCAGCTCACTGACAAGTCTTTATGTTTGAACATTTTCCTCACTATACAAGCTTCTACTGTTACTCATTTAGAAATCAGCCTCTGGGAACCTCGAGGCTCAACAGAACAGAGTACGCAGAACTAAATGGGAAGACAGTATATGGAGAAAAAGAAAAATACATCCTGCAATAATTCTCCTGTGGTTTCTATTCATAAATTGCTCCAAACAAACTTTGCCAAAGACTGTGGATTCACAAGGGTTATCTTTCACGAGTATGGGTATTTTTAAAATGCTCCTTTTGTAAAAGCTCTGGCACCATTTCAGTTTAGTTTTAGTCTTTCAAATCCCTTTTAAAGCAAACTCAATACATGGTTAAGTAAACCATACACATTCAGGCAGATCTTACATTGCGTTTGTTCAAAGTTAAGCCGGGTACTGGAAGGAGAGAATGTGGCCCAGAAATATTCACTGAAACTCAGCCTTATGTCTTAAGGCTAACATCATGAAAATATTAAAGCTGTCAGCCTACCAACGCCAATAAAAACTTTTTTGGTTAAACATTTTTAAAATGTTTTTTCAAAAAGTATTTCCCCTTAGGAGAGGTTTGATATCTACATGTATATGGTGCGTCTCAGAGCAAGGTTTCACCACTGCAGCTTAAAATAGCTCCTCTTGCATCCTTGAGGAATTGTCTTTTGAAATGTGTTGTGTGCTCGAGAGCTCGTCTCTGGAGCTGAAAAACTTGGGCTCAGACTTCAGATGAAAGTGGCGCTGCTCCTACGTCAAATATGTGCTCAGTCATGCGATCACAGCATGACCTAGTTCAGTGATGTCTCCTCACTGTCTCTCTATCCTTAAGTCCATCTGTCTGTCCCTTTCTCTGCAGGGTACATCTTAGCTTTGGGGCCACTGGTGTTTGTCAGTGTGTTTGACGTCTGGCTGGAAAAGTTCACCACTGCACAGGCTTACATCATCAACCTCGTGTCAGTGGGAGTGGTGGCCTTCGGGTGTACAGGTACTACTACTAATAATGCTTATCTATATACAGGACATGGTGTCTCTCAGCTACACCCCCCCTCCATGACCCTCTGCTGCCTACAGCCAATCCCGGCCGGCAATCGGGCGAAGGCGGGGTACACCCTGGACAGGTCCCATATTGAATTAATATGGTTTTAATTTGGGAGTAATTTGAGCTATGCTGCTGTAGAACAAAGAGGCTTGTCAGCTAGAAAACGGTAGCTTCAGACCAGAGGCTGCATTTTGTACAGTTTTTGTACAGGAGGCAGCTGAATTCAGCAAAATGCCCAGACCCATTCAGCAGACTGACACAGTTAGCAACTAACTGGTGAACACATGGATTCATTACTGATCAGAAGGCCAGGGGCCCAGGGGATCATGGGGCTCCTGGACCAGAGCCCCGTTTAGAGACTGTTACATTTCTTTTTGGAAAGTCAATCAACAGCAACTTGAAGCAAAATGATTAATATAGGACAGTCACAAAGAGATGCAAAATGAGCGCAGGGACATGCAAAACAACCTCATAAACAAGTAAACCACAGACAAAAATAACCACAGAGATGCAAAATAAATACACAAAACTCTCTTTCAGTCTTTGTACATGTCCGTGCACAGGTGCCCAGTGTCTCATTATCAGTCTGAGGATGAACAGCAGGGATTCTGTCCCCTTCCATTTTTTCACACTTGCCCGTTTGCCCATCAACCTACACTTAATATGTGTGTAAATGCAGTTGGTGACGGTGGGATCAGTCAGATGTGTCAGGACAAATACAAACAGTCGAGGCTTCAGTTGTCAGCGGCTGCTAATGACTTTCATACACCGAGCCAGTTTGTTGTTACTGTGAACACCGAGCCCGTCAGCCAACAGAAGAGGTGGTTCAATTAGTGGAGGTCCGGAGGTCAAAGCTGGCCTGTGGAGCTTCAGCAGGTTGAGCCTTTAAATAAATTGTGTTGTTACTGTATTGACTGCTAGGACACGGATTGCACTGACTGTCACTTCCTCGTCCCTCCCCAGTGCAGCAGTCCAGTTTCTATGGTTACATGGGGATGCTGCCCAAGAGGTACACACAGGGGGTGATGACTGGAGAGAGTAAGTCTGCCCACACAGACAAAGACATTGCAAATACACAACTCCCTCCCTGTGATCCTCTGCTTCACCCATTCCCTCCTCTCTCTGCAGGTACAGCCGGGGTCATCATCTCTCTGTCTCGCATATTCACCAAGCTGCTGATCACCGACGAGACGAAAAACACGCTCATCTTCTTCCTCGTCTCCATCAGCATGGAGCTGCTCTGCTTCCTGCTTCACCTGCTGGTCCGCCGCTCCCGATTTGTTCGCTACTACACCAACCTTACCCAGGGCAAAGGTCCGGGCAAAGGTCACGACCCGCGTGACAATGGGACTGGATACAGGGTTCACCATGACGTCACCGCAGAGGACGTAAGATTTGTAAGTTAGTGGGCTGTTTTTGTGTGTGTATGCATACAGGGCATATTTTTAACCGCGATAACACCATGGTTCTGATGATGGCTTGGTCTGCTGGTCCAGACTGGAGTGCCTTGACAAATACAGGCTGGATCAACACGAATCTTTATTCAGATATTTATGGTCCTCACAGGATTAATCCCAATGGCTTTGGTGATCCCCTGACCTTCTAGCACCATCATCAGATCAAAATTTAAACCTGTCCAGTACTTTGGTACTGAAAAACTACTGATGTTCTCATCAGCCTCTGTGATTTACTGTTAATTAACAAATGCTAACACGTCAACATAAAGATAAACACTACATGTTAGCATTCTCATTGTAAGCATGGTAGGAAGCTGACATTAGCATTTAGCTGAAAGCACTACGATGCTAAGGATGTAAAGCGAACTTCAAGTACAACCTGCTAGCATGGCTGTAGATTTTAAGCATTAGGTTTTTATTTTGAACAACTACATTTTGAGATAAAGAATGCAAACTTTCTGGAAGTTGTGCTAGTTGGTGGTTGAGCTAGAGAGATTTAGTTACTTCAGTTTTTTCTCATGTCTGACTTTTCAAGTTAGATTGAGAGATCGACTCGTCTGCCCCACGTGGAGCAGCAGATTTTCTCACTAAAGTTTCTTGTAAATGTTTCTTTCATTAAACCTTCCAGACAGATGTAAAAATGTCAGGCTTTTAAACGTGGAGTCATGCGACTCCATGTCCCTGTTGATTTCAGTGAGGAGGGTAGAGATGTGTCTACTGCCTGGATCAGTGCGAGTGTGCACATTGTACTGAAGACAGTGTGTATGTTATAAAATTCAGAATATCTACGCTATGGGTGCTTTTCATCTGCCACTCAGAAGCACTGAGAGAGAAAGCAAGGATTTTTGGAAAGGTTCACAAGGGTTGAAGTATGAAGAGCTACAGGAAAAAAAGATGGAGTTTTAGAGAGAAAGGGAGAAACTGAGGCCTCCCACAAACAGAGAGAAGGCGAGGGTCATGATGCTGAGAGGAAAAAAGGTTGGAAGAAAACTGTGGAGGCAAATAGAGGAGAGATGGGAGGAGAGAGTGCAGAGGGGCAGTCAACCGAGAGGAGGAAGAGCAAGGGATTGTCACAAAAACTGAAAAATACAAAAGGTGTGCAATGAGTGAAAAAGGAAAGAACTGGAGATAAATCCACTTTGTTGTCAAGCTGCACGGAGCTACACTGTGTGTGTGTGTGTGTGTGTGTGTTCAGAGCCTTCAAAGGAAAACTCGGCACCTCGGGCTGTCCCTTTTCATGTGTGCACGTTTGTGTTTGTGCACGAAGCAGTGTTTCCCACACTGGTGCTGTGCACATCAGACCTGCATTTTTGTGCACCAGTGGAGAAATAATTCTAGACAGGGATATTCAAGAATTTACACACTGACATAAAGCACGTCCCCTCATTAACCTGCGACCAGTTTACATCTCTGCTTTGCTTTACTGAGCCATTCCTCAGGACGTTAAAAATTCACTTCGATTTGTTTGTGCATTCAAAATATTTTTGGAGAAATTAAACATTGACAACATCTAAATGACTTTACTGTTGTGACTCATTCAGTTGTACTTTGTTCCATCAAAACATTCTTGCTTCTTTAATTCTGAAGTTATAATATGTCAGATGACTGTGGTGACTTCAAATAATGAAGCACAAATAAAATCACTTTGAATAGGCCTGAGCTTACTTTTTTAATATTGCATTTCTTATAAACGGCTTGAGTACAAATTTTTATTTTTTGTGCACAAATGTCATATCCTGACCAGATGGGGCACACGAGGTTCGGCAGTATTCCCTACAGACGGCTGTAACTCAGTCCACCAATGTACACAGAGGTATTAATGTGAACAGTTCAGGTGATACAGTGTACGAAACAGGCTGGGCCCTGGTGATAATGTGTAGCTGGTAACCACTGGTGATAATGTGCAGCTGGTAACCCCTGGTGATAATGTGTAGCTGGTAACCAGTGATAATGTGTAGCTGGTAACCACTGTAACAATCACTTTGCCATGAGCGTGCTCACTCTGTTTCACTCAGTTCTGGTATTGTGGTACACAGCTACTACCTTTGCAGTAGCTGTGTACCACTTCTCCTCTGTGAATTGTGCAGCTGCTGCGCATGTGAACAGCCTACGTTGGGCTGCTAAACACTTACATCTGTGTGTGTGTGTGTGTGTGGTAGAATCCCCTGCAATTCATACTAGGCCTGAGCAGCTGCACACAGCGTAATAAGCACAACTTGCAGTCGTTATGTTTCATTGTGAATAATAATGAACCCTGTAAAATTTCAGCAGTGGTGCTCGTAATGAATGCATAAAGAGGAAACGCTGCTGTTACACACAAGACGAGTGTCCTCCCCTGTGTTCTACAGCAGTGTGTGTTGTTTCCTACATACGAGGCAGATTCAGGCGGCTCTTTGTTCTGGTTGCTGGGGGAAACCAAGGCAGCACTCCACATTATGGGATAATCAAGAAGAGTGGTGCTTTGTGGCTCTCAACCCCCTCTAATCAACTAATGGATCTCTGTGTGTGTGTGTGTGTGTGTGTGTAGCTCCTGAGCAGTCTGCAGTCTGTCTAGCATCACTACATCAGCCTGCGGCCACTCGCAGCTGCCCTCTCTAATAGCCACTGCAATAAAAAGCTGATGTCATACAGCCGGGAAGTCATAATTAATGGAAAACACACTGAAAAGATAAATTCACACACTGCAGGAGAATGTTTGGAGATGCCAAATATTATTTGTCAGTACATTTGGAAAGGCCCGCCCCCACCAAAAATACAAACACAAAGCCAGACCTCAAAAACTGAAATATACAAATATGCATATAGTGTAGGTGAAACACGCTTCCTGGTTCTTAGGATTCGTTTTCCTTGGCAAATACAAAACTAAAACATTCCACATCTATATTTTTAGGTACATGTACAAAACATTTGAGCAAGAATAATAAAAACCCTGCACCACTAACAAGGGCACCATCATTACACGAATTTAAAAATTAAACGCTATCTGGTACAGTTGCAGTAGCAGCTGCTCCGGGGGCAGGTCGAACTTCCTGAGCTGGCGCAGGAAGTACATCCTCTGCTGGGGGTTCTTCCTAAAGTCCACTGTCATCTCCACTGTTTTGAGCTTGTTCAGGTTGTTGTGACCACACCACAGGACCAGCTGTTCAACCTCCCATCTGTAGGCTGACTCGTCACCGTCTCGCATGAGACCAATGACTGTTGTAGCATCTGCGAACTTCAGGAATTTAACAGAGGGGTCCCCTGAGGTGCAGTTGTTGGTGTAAAAGGAGAACAGCAGCGGTGAGAGCAAACATCCCTGGGGGGTGCCTGTGCTTATTGTCCGGGTGCTGGATGTGGTTTACCCCAACCTCATTTGCTGCTTCCTGTCTGTCAGAAAGCTGGAGAGCCACTGACAGGTGGGGGCAGGCACAGTGAGCTGGGTCAGTTTGGAGTGGAGGATGTCTGGGATGATGGTGCTGAACACCGAGCTGAAGTCCACAAACAGAACCCGTGCATAGGTCCCTGGGGAGTTGAGGTGTTCCAGGATGTAATGCAGCGGCATTTTGACTGCATCATCCACTGGCCTATTTCCCCAGTAGGCGAACTGCAGGGGGTCCCAGCAGGAGGTCTACTGATCTGCCTTGGCAGAGGTTTGCACTCTCTGAGTGGAGTGCTGTCTAGTTTTGTAGATATTGTTGTTTTCTTTCTACTTTCTTTGTGTACTGACTGAATGTTAAGCAGATACTGATACTGTACAGGACAATACATCCTTTGACTTTATTATTGTTAAACTATAACAGCTGAAACAGAATCAAAATCAGCTTTAATGGCCAGGTGTGTTGGACACATGAGGAATTTGTCTCTGGTACAGCTGCTCTCAATGTACATGCCAACAAGCAAGGGAATGTGCATTAGGAAAGAGATAAAAAATAAAATAAAATAAAAGAGTAAAGTACTTATAAATAG
>NW_018128136.1:36765-70457 GCF_001952655.1 Monopterus albus
ATATACACACAGAGTCTGGATTCAGTGTATCTATATGTACAGTGTATATTTACAGGTATTGCACTGCATAGTGCAGACATACTGTCGTGGGTCTAGTGGTCAATTGATTAATTTAATCATATTTATTAACCAGATGTTCTCGATAAAGCATGTTTGGAAATACAATGGAAACAAACAAAGGTTAATATATTGCCCCTTGTGTTTGTTTTATTGAAATAAATTAAAATGTATGTGTGTCTTCAGGGAAATACAGGACCGCCCGCTACTGAAGAAGGCACTGAAGACTTTGTGGGGGGCACCTATGTGCGATTTGATACCCCAAAAGCCAAGTTAAGGAGGAGCTGGCCAGGAGTCCGCGGTACTGTCTGTTTTAATCTGGTGCACTCGCTGCTCAGTTACCCTCCGACTCTACCAGATTGATTTGAAATGTAAACGCTGAGAAGGTTTTCACATCTCACTCTTCCCCAAACAGACATGATCCTGCATCGTTACGTGGTGTCCCGTGTGATCTGGGCTTACATGCTGTCGATCGCAGTGACCTACAGCATCACTCTGTGTCTGTTCCCTGGGCTGGAGTCGGAGATACGCAACCCCACATTAGGAGAATGGCTCCCCATCCTCATCATGGCCACCTTCAACATGTCAGATTTTGTTGGCAAGGTGAGCTGCAAACTTTTAACTTCTCAGGTAAAAAAGATCAAAACAAGTGAAGAAGCTCCAGAGAAAAGACAGATGACAAGCAAAATGTTGAGATGGTTTCATGACTGGAAGGTTACAATTATAATTTTATGACAAATAATCATAGCCTTTGAAGCACAAAGAGTAGTTTTAGATTTTTCATATAGTTTGAACTTCTCCCTTGTTCATAAGTCGCAAACTAGAAATCTTGGAACATTTCCACATTAGGTACTAACGGTATTGTTTCGTACCAAGCACTACTACCCCCTCCCCTGCAGGTCCACTTTCACATTAATAACATCATTCCAGGACCCAGCACGTGTACTTTATGCAAATACTGACGAATACATCGTTGAGTTTTTGAGTGGTATCCAGTCGTCTTCGTATGTTTTCAGCAGCCCAAAATTAAAGTGAGCATTTGACCTCTTCGTTACTCCATAGAGATCCTACTTATGGCACCTGCTGGCCTAAAGTTCATATTTCATTGTTAACTGTATTTATCAAAGCAAAAGAAAACTGAAACCCCCACTGTTGCTGAAATATATGGGGGTGGCTGTGGCTCAGGAGGTAGAGCGGGTCGTTTCCTAACCGGAGGATTAGCGGTTTGATTCCCGGCTTGTCCAGTCAACATGTCGAGGTGTCCTTGAGCAAGACACTGAACCCCCAGTTGTGTGAATGCGTGAGTGCTTGGGAGTGCGAATGGGTGAATGGCCGAATAATGTGTATGCGCTTTGAGTGTGATGTAAATCATAGAAAGGCGCTATACAAGTATAAGACCATTTACCATTTACCATATCCCTGTCTCTCCTCAGATCCTGGCAGCGCTGCCGTACGACTGGTCTGGAAGCCGCCTGCTCTTCTTCTCCTGCCTCAGGGTGGTCTTCATCCCCCTGTTCGTCATGTGTGTGTACCCGGCCGGTGCACCGACCCTGTCCCATCCCGCCTGGCCCTGCCTCTTCTCCCTCCTCATGGGAGTTACCAATGGCTACTTTGGATCCGTGCCGATGATCCAAGCTGCTGGCAAAGTGCCGCCGGAACAGAGGGAGCTGGCAGGTGAGTTATTCACCTCAGTGGGTAACTGTGTGTGGAGATATTATGTAATGGTTGGGGATGCTGATTTATTTGTGTTCTATCAGTCTGATTTCAAGGTGAAAACATCTCAAAATAGCACAATCTCTAAATAGATGTTAGTTGACAGAAAATTTGTCCGCCGCAATTTTGGTAATCAAGTAACTGTTCACAGTCAGTTTACACTCTATACGAGCTCTGTCTCTCTGCGTCTCCCTGCAGGAAACACCATGACAGTGTCCTATATGACAGGCTTGATGCTGGGCTCCGCTGTGGCCTACGCAGCCTACAGCTTCACAGCTCCAGCTGCAGGAGCAACAGGAGCACCCTTCTCCATGCCCAACATGCACACACCTGCCAATGCTACAGGTTACTGAATGTCCACACACACAATAACACACACGTGTACAAAGACATGAATGTAAAGATTCATAAATGCACACACACCCAAAGCCATTCACACAAGCAAAATCCTGGAAGGAGAAGTAGCCAGGTTAATGGACTCAAGTCCAGCTGCAGAGGATGAGCAAACATCTGGAAACAACCTTAAAGGTTTCTGATTATCCTCTGTCAGATTGTCCTTTGTCAAAGTTATGCTTCAGTTCTGCTCATTAATAAAAGAAGCTGGAAAAGGTAAAAAAAAAAAGTGAGGAAATCATGTGAAACTGTTTTTAAAAAGCGTGGCAGATTTCTCTACGCAGCTCTGCTGTGACAAACACTTCACTGGAGGTGAAGAGCAGGAGCCGTGCACCTGTTAGCCGACCGGCACAGGCCCTTTGAGTGTCTGACAGCGAAATTACCATCTGCATGTGTGTGCCAACACATCAGCTGACAATTGTGCAGTAAAACGTCAAGCGATATTCCACTGCAGGGAGCGAGACTTTGTGTCTTAGGTCACATATGTTACATTTCATGATTTTTCAGATCTGTTGTTGTCCAACACAGAGACCTGACGTCTGAGTGGATTTGGACCAGTTGTTTCAACAACTATGGCACTGTGTTTTACTTGCATTCCCAACACCCAAGGCTCATGGGTATTGTAGGATATCAATCCATCCAACATGCCAAAACACTAAACAAAACATTATGTCTCAAAAAAGTCTAAATTATTCAAATTGACATGACATAAACCTAACTCTCATTTGATAATAAAATAATTTAACACATTTGATGAATTTTTGTATGAATAATCAAAAACATCGTGAGGCCACTGTGACTTGATCGACACCCGGTGGCTAGTTGCAGTATGGGTCATAAACCCCGCCCCCTCCATGTTAGCAAATGGGACATGAGTCAGAATAGAACTCAGAGTACAAATCAAATAATTTTTTCCCAGAGGTGATTTCTGTCTGTTTCAAAGATATTATGCACTGAGGTGTGTACAACTGGTCATTTTTTTACCAGTTTATTTTTTAAATAAGTTATTTAATTATATAAAAAGTGGGTATTATTTCAGATGATTTGACAGCTTTGATTGGCGATCTGATATGTCACTCAACTACTCGGTCGCTACTGTGCAGAATCTGGTTACAAAATACCAAGACGCCAGCCGCCGTAATTACAATATTTTGGCTTCCTATTTGCAAAGTGGAGGAAAGTGGCAACACTTCGTCCATCTTCTACATAATGTCTATGATATCAGCTGTTAACGACGGATGTCTGAACCGACAACACTGCTTTAAAACTTGTAAAATATATTTTTCCTTTAATGGCATGGATGTGTGATGTAGGATACTGCAGAAACTTGACTTCCTTTGAATTGGTAAGTTTGAGTTCAGTGCTTCTTTATAGGCCAACAAACAAAACATTCTTCCAGTTCATCTGTTTTTAGCAGCAGATTTCTGTTTGTTCAGTGATGTTCTCATGATTCCTTGCACTGCCTCACAACTGAAAAAAAGAAACAATCTGTATGAATTTACCAGGTGAGGCAGGTGAGTTTTCCTGCCCCCTCCATGCTTGTGTCTGTGTTTAATGTCTGTGTACTGATGTGGAATATCATTAGGTAACAAACCGGTGCCAAATTTTTCCGCCGGTTTCTGACCGGTGGTAGTAGCTGAGAAGCGAGCGAATATAAACTTGTAAATATAGAGAATTAACTGCACTCAAGGCAGTGAAGAGCTTTTATTTTATCCATGTGAAAGGCTCTCGAAAGTATGAGATTCATATTTTTGGAACTTTATTTGGTGGAATGGATGCGGACAGCACCTGTTTCCCTTTAGTTTCTAACACAGATGCTGAGCCCACCCCAGCTTCTAACTCCCTCCACTGTTTACTTTTTTAGCGATAAGAGCTCAGCATTTATACATTATGAAGAAACAGGCCTCAGTGTAGAAAGGCATGAAGCACACCACATCATGTAGGTGACGGCTTGAACGCTGGCGCTGTTCGCAGCATTGTAGGGTCCCGTTCTGGAGCTGACCTCATTACTGTAGGCCCCACTGTGCTGATGGTGCCATACTGCCTGAGGCCTATGTGCTCTCACTGGGCTGCTGGGTTTTTAGTTATTTTTGGTCAGATGTGTCATTAAAGGATATGAAAAGTCTCTTTCTTTGACTTTCCTACTCTCTCTGGATGAAACTACAGGGTCATTTTGAGAGAAGTGAGATCCTACTTTCCAAAGTTCCCAAGTTACCTTCTCAGATTAGTTTAACATTCTGAGTAACATTTGCTTTCTTGTTCAGAGTCAGAAGAGAAGATATCCACGCTCCTGTGTGTATGATAAATATGAAGCTATTAGCCAGTTAGCCTAGCTTAGCATAAAGACTGGAAGCAGGTCGGCTGTAGATACAAACACAGAGATGATTCATCCACCTTGTATGTGTCTCTGTAGAAGGGTTCAGTTCAACCAGTAGTATAAAGTTAATAAAGTTGTATTAATAAATAAAATAAATGTTGATTTTTTTTTATTTTACTTTTACAATCATGATTTCAAATTAAAATGGAAATATGAAAAATAAGTAAATACATAACTGTGAAGCTTGAGAAAAAAATGTCTTAAACTTTTAAACTGAACCTTTGTTGTAAACAAAATGTTTTGCTATGAAAATCCGCATTCTTAATTTATTCAAGTAAATACATTTCTGGCATTTCTGGTTGTAAATTCAGTGAGTTAGGATGCCTTCAATTGTGGACAGATCTCTTGCCTTTATCCAGTTGTGCTACTTCCTCCTACCAACAGGGCGGCCACAGTGAACAGCTGTGGCTCGTGGGGTGTTACAAAGCACAGCACGCTTTAGCCATTTCCCTAAGCTAAGCTAACTGGTTGCTAGCCGTAGCTTATTATTTATCGTACACATATGAGAACGGTATCAATCTTCTCATCCAACTCTCAGCTAGAAAGTGAATAAACTTAACTCTCAAAAGTATTTCTTTAAAATACTGCGTCATTTTACTGTCTTCAAGACAGTCTTATAACACAACGAGTAATATATTCTGAAGATGTTCTTGAATTTGACCACAATCAAATTTTGATCCGTTTAAAACTGCCAATTTCACGTCTTATTAATGGCTCTGGATGTTTCCTTCCACTGTTCATGAATCATTTATCTTTTCTGAACATATCAGCTGGACACTGTTATCCAGGGCAACTTATGAGTTTAAGAGCAGAGTAAGCACCACTATATTACAGACCTGAGCAGAGCCACAATGCTCTCACAAAATCACTATGACAGAAGTGCGAGCGCATGCAACCAAAGGCGGACGTTAGACAGCAGGTAGAGAGAGTTGTAGAGCACACAGGAAAGATCTGGCTTCTGATGGAACACAGAGAGCGACTCTGCAGATTGGAGGTTATTTCCCCGCTGGGAAATGATGTTCGCAGTCCAGCTGCATGCAAACGCAGGCTTTAAAGAAATCTCTTAATTCTGCTTTTTATCTCATCGTCAAGGTCGGATGTTTGTCAGCTTGCCATGTGACTTCCTCTTTGTTGTTGTTTTTAAATCAGTCCCAGTGTGTGATAGCACTGACTATTTTAGACTGAACACTGTGAAATGCCAGGATGGTGTGAAAAGAACGAGACTTCATACAAATACTATGCTGTGTACTGTAGATCCACTGTAACAACAGATAGTCTGCAGATGATATCTGAGAGTCCAAATTAAGAATCAGGTGCAGTGAGTGAAATCTGGCCTTTGTGCTGGCACTATTACTACATGACGGTTGAGCGGCTGATCTGACTTTGACACAAAGTCCATATGAGTAACTGCAGAATTCAACAGACAGACTCAGTTTAGCTCATCGCCCTGACTCTTCTGACTGCGCCTGGTTTCTGGAAGGTAAATGTTAGATTCCAAAGCTCAGAGTGTGCAGAGGTAGCTGGTTTGAGTTAGGGTCACGTATCATAACTACACAACTGGTTAGGGTTCAATTCAGAGTTAAATAAGGGGGAACACATATCTATAGGGAATTAGACTTTACTTCCCCCAGAATCTACTCCTGAGTCTTGGTATCTAATGTAAACCCTCTCAGAAGTGGGAGGGAAATTATCCAATGAGGTGAACCAGCAATCAGCTTGGGTCACAGAGGAAACCTCTCATTCTCAATATCAAAAAAATCCAGAAGGTTGTTTAAAATCACTTCTTCTAACAATCAGCATGAAAAATATTTTTTGTCCTACAGGTTAAATATGATTTTTAACCATTCTCCCAAGTGGTGACTCTGTTTCTTGTCCAGGTAGTTGACAGGCTGCTGTCTTTGTTGTGGTTCAGAAACAGATTTGTAGCTTGTGTGAGTTAAAAATAGTTCTTTTTTTCCCCCCATTCACTGAACTCAGTTTTTTTCTTTGTGGATTCAGCTGATAACTTCAGAACATCATTATGTGTTTTTAAATAACCTTCTGGGTTTTTCTCAGTGAATCGAATGTATGCTAATACCTGAGGGGCACGAGCTGGGGCTAGACATGAGCCAGGGTCGAATGCACATAGTGGCAATTCAACTCTCGAGTTGAAAATATCAAATTATATGACTAATATCACCCTCCAAAACTTGTTAAATTGTGAGTAAAATTGCCAAATTCCTTGCAGTTCAGTTTTGTTTTATTGTAAATATGCTTTATTTCACTGGTGCTGTGCACACCAGACCTGCATTTTAGTGCATCAGTGGAGTGGATTTCAGTTACTGATTCTGGCTCCAACTGTCCCATCATTGTACAGTCAGCAGTGTGCAATAAAACTGTTGTTTACATCTCTGTCTGCTACCTCCATTTATGTGAGTTGCTGCTATTTCTATTTGACAAGTTTGATTTTATCTGCTATAAGTTTTGTCATGGGTCCTGAATATAACCACTGGAGTCTGTGAGCAGGTAGTGGCAGCTGACAAAACCAAGACAAATGTAAAGTGGTTTTTCATCCTCTGACCAGTGACAGCAAGACTGAATTCTTCCTGCAGGGACCAATACATGAAATAAAGTCTGTGCATGAAAGAAATCAGCATTAACTGCTACTCTCCAGCAGAGAGAGCTGCTGCTCAGAGAACAGCACCTAGGGCTGTGCGGTATGAGGACATTGGGTCCAAATGGATACTAGTGTGGAGACTGTATATCACGGATCAGAGCTTTTGTGTTTCTTCAGCTTGATATCTGTGTCAAAGAGCCCCAGACTGAAAGAAAGACGTTCTCCTGAAGGGAAATACTGGTGTTGACCTTCGACCTTTCTGCTGCGTGACAGTGTCTCTGCTCATGACACGCAACCATACAAATGCAGACATGATAAAGAATCATTCAGACATATTACATTTGCTACTGTTTCTAGTGTTTCTAGTGTTAGAGAGGTCCTGAGGTCACAGCAACGCCGCCCCTCTTGTCCCTCTGTGTGCATGTACCTACTGTATGAAGTGTCTGTAGGTTTGTATGAGTCTGTGCTCGTTCTGTCTCTGGCGTGTGACAGATCAACTGATCATTAGTCATTCTGTTCCACATACAGCAGACAGGGAGAGAGGATGAGTACGATGAAGGAAACAGGGGAAAGTTGAAAGACAGTGGAAGGGTAAACGTCTCCACTCTAAATGTGCCTGTGTTTGAATGGTGCTGCCTTTTAAAGGTCAGTATGTCCTCTTGAAATGGACTGTAAGGTCTCGGTATGAGTGCCATAAACAGATGATGATAGAACTCAGTAGAACTACAGTTACTGTTCTGTTTTTCTCCACAATTAACACCACGTCTCATAAACCCACTGTTTCCTGTCAGATTTAGCCAACAGCCTATCACTTGTGTAACATCTGTTTTTGCAAGAAACCTGCAAACGCCTGCTTCGTGTTTTGTGCCATAAATCAGGATCAGTAGCAATGCAGCACCAATCAGCTTGTTTGTTTGCATAAGCCATTTACTGATGTGAAAATGGAATTTTCACATCTATAAATACTACTTTTATTGTTTTCACTGCCTCTGTGGTGTAGAGTGAACCCTTAAGAAGGAAGTGCTAGAAAGAACTATGGGAAGACAAATATATACAAATAGTTATGCATTTGAAAATGACATGAACCAGCTGGATCTGCCAGCCATTCTCTTCTCTGCACTTCTTTGCTTGAGCTCTTTGAGGTCCTTTTTCCTCTTCAATACTAAATGTACTTTATTGGCATGACCATAATATGGTTTAGTACACGTAAAACAGGCTGTAATATGTTTAAGTTATTTGAAATGTAATACTGTAATTCAGAATCAACTCTACTATCCCAAAAAAGTGTTCTGAAGATTAAAGATAGAAACTTTAAGTCGTCTTGAAATGATCAGAACTTACATATGTACATCAAGTTACCAGAGTTAAGATTCCACTAGAGTCACATGTGATGTTTTACAGCACAGAGGACACTCCTGAGAGAAATGTTAGAGACTAACCCCCCCCCTGCCCCTTCCTCTGTGGGAATGATGTCCTAGCTCCTTCATTAGGAAGAGCTGGACATCTTGATTTGGACTCAGCTGTCTCGTATTCACCTCGTCCTCAGAGCTACATTCACCCTGTCAAAATACCCACAATGGCAGCTGTATGTGTGTGTGCGTGGGAGAGAGAGAGAGAGAGAGGGAGGGAGGGAGAGAGAGAACGAAAAGTAAACATGCCTGAAATACAAAGGCTGAGATGTTTCATTCATTATGTTGTCAGCATGAATAATAGAAAGCTAATTAACATGCAGTACATCACATACACACTTCCACGTGGGATCACACTCTGAACTAATATTTGCAAGGCTCGATTGTCATTTCACATTCAAATTTAGCACAAGAGGCAAAGGAACAAGGGACACAGTGAAGGGTGAGGAGAGAGAGCGATCAAAAGCCAGAGAAAACAAAGAAAACACACACAAGTTGTACATACACAAACATCCAGTCATACATGTACAACTACTGTTGTTCCTCTAACCTTAACAAAGGTAGTATTTAACCCAAACCATGACCTTTCTCTAACCCTAACCAAACTGTTACTGTTACATACATTTTATCATTCTATCATTATTGTACTGGACTATGTCATTGTTGCAACCGTGATAGTCAACGTCCATATGCCTGCTGCCATAATAGCACCACATGGGTTGTATCAGAAGACAAATACAAGAAACACCCAGATGGTGACATATGAAAGAAAACCATGACTAAAGGAGTGAAAATACAAACAGCAGGGTCACTGATTAATCTTCTGATTATTGTCTTGATTACCTGATTTATTTACAGAATGTCAAATGTCAGGGAAAGTGTCCATTTTGATTTTCCAGAGCCAACAATGGTGTCTTCAAATGTCTCACCATGTCCAACCATCAAAGTTGGTTTTATTTTTAATAGATTGACAAAACAGTCCAAAACCCATTTTCACTCTATCGCTGTGTAGTGTGCAGATCGATGATAAACAAATTAACTGAATCCATTTTGAGATTAGTCTAAAACACAGCAAAATGAAAAGGTCTGAAACCTTCCCATACTGTACAAGACAACACCAGGGGCTAGTGAATCCTGTCCTTGGTCTGCCAGCCCTTTTCCACCATCGCATGGATTCACTAAACCTAAGTCAAACCTTACCACTACAAACCTACTGTATATTAATTCACTTAATTTACACTTTATAAATCTTTCAAATAACACAAGGATCTCTCCCCAACTGTTCAGCACAACAGCAAACACTACAGTAACGCTGATCCAACAACACCACATGCATTGTAAACTGCACAAACAGTGTGGATCATCTCGCCAGAATAACAAGTATTACAATTAAACACTAACTTACCGAGGTGGACAGGTCATGTCTCTGTTTTGACAAGTCTCCAGGTCCACTTTGGCCCAGTAGGTACAAACAAAACAAAACGGATCTGGTCCAATATGTGTACAGGTGCTGAGGCACCACTCGTCGTCGTCGGTGGTCTGTTTTAAAACGCAGGTGACCGTCTTTGTAGAAGTACTTTGTAAATTGTTTGGAACTCAGTGTCCGGTAGCGTCAGTAGCTGCTTAGTCTTCACGGCTGCTTTCTTGGCTCATGGCACTCAAGTTAGGCACCATGCTAACATTAGCTGTAGCTGTCACAAAGTTGTGGAGCACCTGTAACGGAGGCGTAGGACGCGCTCGTGCCGCATTCTAATTTTGAGACTTTTGAAAAAGAAGAACACAGTTGACTTTAGCTTCTTTTTTTACGTTTAGCTACTCTTATTCTCGCTTCTTTGTCTTTTCGAAATGTTTGAGCATTCCTCTGGCGCGCCTTGCTTTCCGCCATGGTTGTAAACTTTTTTTTTTTTTTTTTTTTTTTTAACTCAGGGGGCCGCCAGGGCAGACAACACGTGACACCTCGCTGGCCAATCATTGTCAACACTTATCGGCAACCGCAACAAACTGACCAATCAAACAGCGTACATGATTAACTAAGAACCCGGGTTCAACCATCATGGACGAGGACTACATAAAGGGGAAAACCATCTCCATACGTAAAAAAAGATACTGTGAACAAAGACAAACTCAATTAAAGATTCTGGCTGTTAAATGACAATGGAGTGGGAATATGTATTTAAATCTACTATTCAGGAAACTTTTCATTTTGTTTTTATAGCAAAAAAAAAAAAAAACACAACTAAAAATTATAATTAAAAATAAAACCTCCCTTCCACAGCAGACTATTTTGAAGCGGATATCCTGATGTTTGATTGCATATGGAAGACACGCTGACAGAAAAGTTGGAAATAAAAACAAAAAAAAGCCCTTTTCTCTTTTCAGAAAATGGTGTGGAAGGACAAACAGAGCTGTGTTAGTCTGTGAGCAAACTCCAGTCTGAAGAACAAGCCTTTCAAACTGTTTGTGATCAGTGTTGAAGCTGCAACAAAGGCTCAGCCAATAGAATACTTCTGTTTGTGTAATGTTGACCAATAAGAGCCATGCATACAGACACACCCACAGAAGGCTGTGTAGGTTGCTACTGAGGTAGGTATCTGTCTGTGCTGGTGTATCCATGCATGTCAGATGAAGCTCTCAGCAGGTGCTGATGTTGGTCTTTTGGCGGTCAAACCATTGACTGCTGCTCTCACCCTGAAACAGGACCACACACTCAATTCATGCTAGCAAAGATTTAATTACACATGGACACACAGGGATCCATAAGACACACACACATCCTGGGCAGCTCTTTGAGGGCAGAGTCATGAACAGTCAGCAGTGGAGAATGTCTCCCTTGCCATCAGCTCTGCACATCAGCACAGAAGGCCAAACTTTCCTCCATTTTATTACAGCCAGAAGCTTCATTAGTGGGCTGCCAAAATGGAGGCCTGATGGAATGGTTGATTAAAGGGGCAGTCCACTCAAACTAAATCCAGGCACTAAAACAAAGAAAAAGAAGCATGAGAGGAACTAATGTGGATGAGTGAGCTGCTTCTTTTGGTGGCAGGAGGAGGAGGTGATGCTAAAGGTTCAACACTTTTGTAAACACAGTCACTGTTTTGTTGAGAATAAGATTAGAAGATTGATGCCACACTCATACAGGTACATGTAGTTTTAAGTTAGCTTAGCACACAGACTGGAAACAACTAGCTTTAACATATTATGGCTCATTTGTTTATTCTGTACAAAAACCAGTGGTGGAAGAAATACTCAGATTCTTTAGATTCTTAAATCCACAGTGTAAAAGTACTTAAAGAAAAAAGCTCAGAGAAATTAAAATGCTTGACTCTCACACCAGAGATGCAGAGAACACTGAGTGTACAGTTCCATCTGTTTATTGATTACCTATAAAATATTGAGTTACTAAAACAAATGAAAAGAAACACTGATAAACGTGGTTGCTGTCTGTAAAAAAAAAAAAAAAAAAAAAAGCTGCTTACACATACAGTACAGGGCGACAGAATTTCATCTCTAAAATGTCATCTTTTTGCATTTTTACAAGATTAGATGTGTACAAAGTATAATCTGACAGCTTTCTCCCCTCAGTCAGTGAAGGATCATTTACAAAACTTAGATGATTTTTCTATTTATTTTCAAAATAATTTTTTTTCTGTAACAGGACAATAACAATATTGAAGGAACAGCAGACGAAGAACCAGCCTCCAGTCCACCTCTCTCTCTCTCTCTCTCTCTCTCCCATTCTCTCTTATACTCTCTCTTCCATTCCTCTCTCTCTCTAGCAGCTAGCTCCCAGTGCCTGTCAGCAGTATCGCTTGAGAGGCGTGGACGATTGTTCAGAGAGGGGAAGCAAAGGAGGAGAAAAAGACAAGAAACATGCCAAAAAAAAAAAGAGCTGAAAAAGATAAACACGGCAAAAATGAAACATTTTACAGACAAGTAAAACATAAATGGTAATAAAAAGCAAACATACAAACGCAGGCTGTTAAAACACGACACCAAATGAAAATGAAGGCGAAGGGGGGAGTTGGTGTGTTTGTGTTGGACCCTGTTTGAAGGCCTAAGGCTGGGCTTAGGGGGCAAATAGAGATCGGAAGGCAATAACACACACCTCAAAGGGTTACAAATGTGTGTAAGTATGTGTGTGCATGTGTGTGTAATAATAACGGATAAGGGTGTCTCATCAGGTTCACTTCCTTTACCCACCCAAACACACACAGAGAAAAAAAGTGCTTCAGCAGCTCCAGGGGTAAACAAACATTCATAATGGGGCACTTTGTTCACAACACTGGCACGACCTGTGTCTCCATTACACTCCCACAGCTGAGACACCAGAGGTTCATTTGACCAACTGTCACTCAGAACTTGTACACTTTTGTCTGCAGACATGTGAACTTCAGGCAGGACTCTTCATCGGGTTTCAGCCTGAAAGGAGCTGACAAACGAGCAAGTGGGCGCTTCTGGCATCAACTAATCGAGTAAATCCAGCAAACACAGAGTCCCTCTGTACCTGGTTAACACCGTTTCAATACTAACAAACTAGCAGCACATTACTCTCCTTTCCTAGGTGGCTAACATGTCTGGATTGTATACAAACGTGCACAGACACACTAGCAGACGTCTTTTGTAGTTCATAGGGAAAATGTCACATCAACAAAATTAACACATTGGACCGCCCGCCAGATGTGGCGCAGCCATCTCAGCATGAGCACAAATACAATATAGACTCTAATAAAATCAGACAAACACAAAAGACCTCAAGAGTAGAAAATATTAAAACTATTGAATATCAACAAGATGATCTTGAATCTCTGCAGGAAAACAGAGACAGGGAAACATGGTAAGAAACAAGAAAAACAACAATATTCACAGATATATACAGTATCCTGTGCACTGCATATCGCCTAGATACTGATATATCTGACACACACTCTCCACACAAAAGCCTAACGACAGTATGTGGGTTAAAAGCTCAGGAACGGAGGGTTGTTGAAACTATAATCACAGAAGAAAGGTGTTTTCTGATGTCAGCAGACCGGAAGTAGCCATGTGATTACTCCTCAGCACCTTCAGGAGCTGAGGATGATGGTAAGAGCATCTGGGAGAGATCTGGCGAATCATCATCATCATCATCATCATCATAAGGCCGCTCAAGATGCTCACAAGTCCGCGCACAACATTCAAAAAGTCTCATGCTAAAAACGGTTCGACTAGGCACATAGAGCAAATTCATAAGCAGCTAAAAGCGCCGCAAAGGGACGTGGACGTGTGTGTTTGTATCTAAAAAGCTGGGAGGAGTTTCACCAGTAGGCAGAGGAGAGCGGTAGTAAATACTCTAGGAAGGCCCACGAATCCCAGTCAAGGTCTCCTCTGCAGCGGAGTTCATTCAAAGTGCACTCATGTCAATGATGATTGCTTGGGGGTGAAATGTGATCATAAGCAGGTGAGATCCATAAAACAGCAGAAGCAAAAGAAAGAAAACACAAGTGACATGGGACATTTAGAGGCTTCAAAATACTGCAGCTGACATATGAAGCCAAACGGTGGAAGATGAGTGTTAAAGTTTGATTATGTCAATCTAATCAGTGCTGGCAGCTTCACACTCTTATCAGTGTCATGACCCTGATGCCTCTTGGACTGACTGCAATGTTTCCAACTCTGAACACACCTGACGAGGAAACATCCACCCTCTGGGACTACTACACCTGTCTCGTTCACTGCACTTATCAAGCACGTGTTGCAGTTTAGTTCATAGTTTTCCCCAGAATGCTTTGCAACACTCCAGACAGGCTGCGGAGACACTGGAGCCCCCTCTAGGATCCATTTCTCTTTGTACTGTTGTTCCGCCTCAGTGCAAAGTGAGCAAACAACAAGAAACATCAGCAGCAGCTGTTGTAGTTCCATAGTGTTTAAATGTTTCAGGGTGGGTTTTTCCTTCAGCATAAGAAACTCAAAGGTGAAAATGGGAAGTGCTTTGAATAGTACGAGATTACTTCCTCTCTTTTTAGCCTGAGTCTCTGAGGGAGTCAGAAGCTTTAGTGGCACACAGACAGTTTGCCTGCCTGAGTTAGGATTGTCAAAGGGAATTGAAAGGGTTAAATGAAAGGAGGACAGAGCTGAAGTGTTAAGTGCTCTCTGTTGGACAGCCTCCACCTCTCGTTCCCTCTCTGCATCTGTCTGTCGCTCCTGCTGTTCTGTAGATACATTTATATGACTGTAACATGACCGTAACATCACCACAGCAACATCATAATCACAACGTCACACCACCAGCGTGTGTGTCTGTCCGTGTGGGGCGTGGGAGGGCGGATGGACAGACACCGGCCTCCCTTCTTTATCCTCATTCACAGTTCATTAAAGCTTCTCAACTGATTACCTCTTTAGAAAAAAGTACTCTGACATAAATCTATTACATGAAAATAAAACACTCATATTTTCCTCTATATTACTGTGTTACACAGCTTAGTATTTACAAGTGTTTGTGCATGTGTAAGTGTAAATGTGTGTCTTCGTGCAGAGTATATTTACATCTAAAAGGAGACTGAAGTGCCCGTATGTGTTCTGAAAAATTCTCATGATCACACCGAGCAGAACAACATGTGTTAATGGAGGCTGTGTGTGCAAATGTTTCAGGAGACAAGTTCCTTTTAATACTGTCTCTAGTGTCTCCTTTCTCTGTAGTAGTAGTATCTGTTCATGACGGTCTGTCTGAAGTTTATTACGGTGTCATCGAGTCAGTCATGAGTCGTGAAAAGCCCACAGGTCGGGTTCGACTCCCAGTGGCGTCCAAACTTGGTGAGTTGGGTCACGATTTGGTTTCTCGTAGAGGCTTTGTATTTAGCAGACTACTGGAACGCCATCAGTGTTGAAGATCATGCCGGTGGTGGGTTCGTAAGTACCGGCCAGGTAGTAGAGGTCTTCGCTGTCGGCGTAGCGGCGCGTGTGGGTCATCTGTTCGTACTCCTCCACGCTCACCACCAGGCACTTGTGGCTGACCGTCTGCACGTCGTTCTCATCGCTGTGAGACGACTGGTACAGGGCGCGCTGCAGCACAGACACACACACACTTTGGATGAAGCAGCGTGCAGCTGAGTTTCTACTCTACCAGACAGTTGACTGCGTTCACCTGATGTGAGTGGAGCCCCAACACTGACAAGTCGAAAACATACCTGAATACCTCAACCAATAATACTTTCAGTTAAATAAGTCAAATGGACAGGAAACTAAATATAAACTTCATATTTTTCCTCCCTTCAGCTGTTAAACAAGCAAAAAGCTGCTAAAAGTCTCTCAAACACACAAAGAAGAGCAAAAATAACATGTTTTAATTCATTTTATCAATTGATTGTGGGTAACTTTTGTTAAAAAAGCTAAATTTGATTTCTTTTTTCATTTCATTTGACTGATTTTACTATTATATTTTGGTACATTCACCTATATTTTTGGCTCGTCTAGTTTACCACTGCTGTTCCTGGGCTCTAGATAAGCTCTGCATATTCTAACTCTATGGTCAGAATAAAATGCACCAGGTTATTGAAAAGGCTAAATAAGTTTCTCACCTCCATGAAGTCTTTCCTCTGGATAGACGAGTGCAGAGCTGCTGGTAACGACTGGCCGCAAATCTGATCCCAGTTCTGGAAACAAGGTTGACGTACAGGGAAAAATACATTTTGTCTGATAATGGCTATGGATGAATCAGGAAACAATATCCAAAAGTATTCAGATCGTTTTCTGAATTTTTCTGACGAGTGTCATTATAATCTCAATGAGAAATAAAAAGAGATCAATAACTGCTAAGACAGTCTGACTCTTATTTGACCAACAGTAAAAAATCCCACCTTCTTGTCTGTGAGTTTCTTGCCAGGGTTCGTCTCCTCTGGATGGTAGAACCAGTTGACCCTGACCACCATGTTGCTGCCCCAGGACTCCCACATGCTCTGGATGCGGCCGATGAAGGGCAGGTTGGGCCGACCGGCCGACAGGAACACAGCACAGTCACCGATGCGAATCATTTCTCGGCCACGCACAATGGCCTTATAGAAGAGCTTCTTAGCTTTGCCTTTCATGCCGCGTCTCTGGAGGGGGTCAGAAGAGGACAAACTGATCACTGCGTGAAAGGAAGAATATCTGGACCAAGTCAGAGGATGGTTCTTAAAAAGAACAAGCATGAATGAGTGACTTCTCCTCTCACCTGAGTGGGTTTCCCAAACCATTTCCAGAGTTGTCTCGCTGGGAGAAAAGCAGAAATCTTGGGCCTATTCTCCACACTGGGAAGCCTCTGACGTTTGGCCAGCTCCTTGGTGGTGGGGAGGTGGACCCCCTCTCTCCGCTTCGGCCTCCCCACCTTCCCCTCTCCTCCGCTGGGCTTTGGTTTCGGAGGGCGGCCCCTTTGCCCGGAGCCCTTCCCAGTGGCTGGTTTAACAGGCTTAGCCGGAGCAACGGCAGCAGCATTCGGAGAGGCTGAAGGGGCAGGAGACTGTGAGGGAGGAGGCAGGTCTTCCTCCTCCAGTTTCACCTCCATCTCCTGCTTTACCTCTTCTTCTTCTTCTTTTGTCTCTTCTTTCGGTTTGTCCTGCACTAGAGGTGAGGAGACGGGGCCTGGTGGGGGAGTGGGGGTCCTCTCTTCATCTGAGCTGCAGGAGGAGTCATCAGTAGAGGAAGAGGAAGATGAGGACGACGACGATGAAGACGAGGAGGAGGAACCAGAGCAGGAGGAAGAGCAGCTTGAAGTGCATTTCTTCTTTTTCTTATTCTTTTCTTTCTCCTCTTCTTCCTCCGACTCAGAGCTGCTGCTACTCTGAGATTCCTCTTTCATTTTCCTCTCCTCCCTTTTCTCCACCTCCTTTCTTTCATCTTTTTTATGCTTCTCCTCTCTTGTGTCCACCTCCTGTCCTCTACCAACACTTCCGCGATTGTCGGCCTTATCCTTAGGCAGCACAGGTGCTTTATAGGTGGAGTCTTTCTCCAGTGGGCCTTCGTCTATGTTAGGAGCTCTCACTTTAGGCTTTAGCGGTTTCTGATTGGCCGAGGCTGCAGTGATCGAGGTGTGATCTCGTCGGATGCCCCGACCCTCTAGCAACATCAGAGCCTTGGTCTTCTTGGTCTTGGGAGAGGTGACGCCTTCATGGTCGAGCTTCACGAGTGGTTCTGCAGTCAGAGGCTTGTGCCTCACGACCGAGCCCACATCACTTTGGCTGGGCTTGGGTCTGGAGCTGGGCCTAGAGCTGGAGGATAGCTGGTCAGATGGCATCTTCAGTTTAGGCCGGGGGCCGGATGATGATGATGACAGTGGAGATGATGAAGGCGTGAGAGCCAGAGAAGAGACGGATTTGCCTGTTGACAGCCTGGAGATAGGGCTGGGTACGAGTCCAAAGCTGAGGCTGGACCTGGAGCCGCTGTGATGGTCCGAAGAGGGTTTGGCTTTGGGTGTGGAGGCAGAAGTGGGTCTGGGCATGGACGAAGCGCTGGGCTTCGGCACAGTAGCTGCCATACTGGGTCTAGACATGGGCCTGTTGGTGGTGGGGCTGACGCCGCTGGTGCTATCTCTCTCTCTGCGCTGGCTGCTGTATAAACTGAGGTTGGGCTCGCTGTATAGATCCACGGTCAGGACCTTTCCATAGGTGGAGGGGTAAAGGGAAAGGGGGGGAGCATGGGCCGGTTTAGCAGCAGCAAGCTGGGTGGAGCTACTCTTCCTGGGCACAGGGTTGGGAAGGGTAGGGCTACCCGCGGGTGACGTGGTGGAGCTCTTGCGGCCAGGTTTTGCTTGGGTTCCCATTGTTGGCCGTGATGCTGGCCTGGGCTTCTCCTGAGCTGCCTTCTGCACAGAGGAGGTCCTGTCCTGGGCAGGCTTGGCTGGTCTCTCTGTGGGCTGGGTGGAGGAAGGCGGAGGATCGGCCTTCTCTCGGCCATCTGGGTTCATGGACGTCTCTGGAAATAAAAATGAAGAACAAAAATCAGCTCAGCTTTCTTTTTTTGATCACATGACACTGGAGACGCTGATGTTTTCGTTGTGTGGTTTCATGATTTTTATGGTCTGCAGCCTGCCTTGCTGAAAACAGTTGACAAATCAGCAAGAAAACAAGTCTGAAACCAAAACACTGCATTTAAGAAGTGCTTACCCAGCTGAAACGCAGCCAGCGTCAGCATGTCAGACCTGCAACGTGCCATGTATTACAGCAGCAGTAACAGACTAACGGGATTTTATGGAAGAAGAAGAAGCTTTGTGAGCAAACAAATCAGTGATGACAGCAATGTTCAAATATTAGATGTCTGATGAAAGACGTTCCCGAGCTTTGGGCTATTTTTGTTTCCTCTTCTGTTTTAAAATGACTCATCAGAAGACAAACATGACAGAAGGATTTCTGATTTCAATCCTTTTTGATACAACATGTTAAAATGAGAACAGCAACAAATTGCATGGAACTTATTTTTATTATTATTCAGAATAATGAAACAGATTTGCTTCTGCTTTAAAAGAAAATTAGTGCACTCAGAGAAGGAACACAGTGCACGTCCATGATGTCCTTCACTGGTCCCATGGAACAATTCAAAGACAAAGGAAAGTTAAAGTGATGGCAGTACTTAGTGCACTACTTTTATTTTAATAAGCACCTCCTCCATTTGTTTTTTACCTCCTGAGGGAAACATCTTTTCTTTCTTTAATAAATTGAACAGATTTGACACTTTTGATCAGTCATTTCTGTGAAACCACTAATACGTTAGAGTCAGGTTGACTCAGGGAACATTATCTATGCTGTCAAGCCCTGGAGAAGAGACGGTCTGATCAGCTCACCTGGTTTGGATTTGGGTTTGCGACCAGGTTTTCCTTTAATCCTTGGGGCCGTCTCCTCTGGCTTGGTTCCCGCCTCTTTGCCCTCTTTACTGCATTTGCGGACTCTCCTCTTGGAGGAGCTGGCCACGAGCAGCGCAGGGGACGGCTCGGCGCCTGGAGAGAGGCACAGAGTCGACACGCCTTATGCTTTAACCCACAGGCTTCTCTTTCAGCGACTACATGACATTTCAGCTTAGATTCTTAACAAGAATACACATCTGAATAAAGGAATGCTGCTGTCTGTTTCATTGTGTTTTAACCTCGCCCCTGAGCCAAGATGATCTGCTGTTTAGACACCGTTATGTCTTTTTGAATGTGTGAATGCTGCAGTGTTTATTTCCTCATTAATGTTGGCGGCACCTTTGCTTGCACCAGCTCCTGATGTAACAAGATGCACTGAGCTCGGTGTTCTATAAATAATTTCTCACAGTGCTTCAATGTTGTTTGCTTCTTCTGGAAGCTCCATTTTCCCTCCACTGTATTTGATTTGGACATTGACGGAGCCTAGAAAGAGGCTTTAGGAACAATGCTCTGTACCAAGTTGTCAGTTTGTTCGGTACACCTAGTTCAAACTGAGTCAGACTCATCAGAGCTTCAGAGCTAAATCCTTCTTTGTGAAGACGATAATGCTTATTTTATGTTCAAACTGTCACAGCGAAGTGCTGATTCCACTGTGTCAGAGTGCAGTTTATGCTGCTGTTGGACTGCACTGTTATACAGAGAGCCTCAACAATACAAATGGACACACCTGTCAGCACAATGCAGTAACACTAACTACCGAAATGATCACACAGGTGAATCAACACATCTCAGAAACAGCGTGAACACAAACGGAACATTATCACAGCACTCAACGAACAGGAACAGCTGAAGTTAGCAGCTCTCTGCTGCACACGCACATGCAAATGCAGAGATGCATGATCATAGCAACGCAACCGTGCACACACACACACACACACACAGTAGATATAACTTGTTTCAAACACAGCGGTGGTAGTACAGTGAAACTGAAATCTGCATGTGAAAGTGAGAAAAAGTGTGTGTGTGTGTGTGTTCGCCCCTTTCTCGCTCCGTTTCAACTGAAAACTGAAAGTGGCAGCAAGAAAAAAATCTAGTGAGATCATGATTGACTGAGGTGCTGTGTTTGTGTGTGTGTGTGTGTGTGTGTATACTTATTATCACACTACAGGGACCACAACCTGTTTACACACTTAGTTTGGTGTAATCAGTCATAAATCATTGATTTTTAGGGCGATGACTTAAGTTTAAAGGAAGGATAAGGGTTAGACAGGCAGTGCTTATGGTTGAGATTTGTCTCTAGGAAGTGACTGTACATAATTGTAAAGTCTCTGTGTGTGTGTGTGTGTGTGTGTGTGTGTGTGTGTGCTCACAGTGGATCTTGTAATCTGGCGGCAGCAGTCTGATGTGGGAGAGGGGGATGCGGCCTGTGTCGCCATCGTCAAACTCCACCGTGATGAGATCATCATTCTCGTCGATATCTGAGCTTCCTGTTTGTGAAAGGTCACAAGTCAGCAGTGACTCTTTTATCTGGACACATTCAAGCAAACAGAACAAGTTTTGTAACATACAGGGACGAGATGTGAACTCTGTGGAATGACCTGGAGTTCTACACGAACTGGTCAGAAAATGTGATCTGATCTTTATACAAGTCACAAGTACAAAGAAACAATTTCTATTTTTAAACACATGCCAGTACAGTAACCCCAAAGGTCTCACTCTTACTTCACTGTATGAGCACACTGAGCTGAAAGTGACAATAAGAAGTGAAACCAGGTCAAATACATTTTCATAACCATCTGACTCATCCAAAAAAAAAAACAATCACACTGCATTTACACTGAAGGAGCAGCTCCCTTGAGATCTTGCTACAATTAAAGTGTCATGTAGGTGGCAGGCGTGTGTTTCGCTGCTGTCGTCGTACCGTTAACAACAGTGCCGGGGTACAGGCAGCGGTACTGCTGGCTCCAGTAGGCAGCGATGCGGGTGCCCTCTGGGAGACAGCGCACGGACGGAGGCTTCACATCGATGATCTGCATGTACACATTTAAGAACTCTTAAGGTATACACCAACTTCTCACACACATTATTTCACACTTCTAGCTCCTTACATCTCATGCGTCTGTTTTAGATTCATCCGGTTCTTCTATCTGAAGGCCCCAAGAAGTAACACTCAGGAATCAAGAATCAGCTTTACGTAGATTTATTTTCTTCTGGTTAAATGCAGAGTTATTACAGCACTGGGCTCTGAGAGATGACAAGTCTCCAAGAGCCTTGATAATAGGAAGTAATTCACATTTATCTTCTCGGGCTGGGACTGCCCTGTACATGGGTGGAACTCATATTATCTTTTAATCTGTTGACTCAAGGTTCATACAAGGTTCATACAAATACTCTAGAATGTTCGAATAAGCAGTGTGTGTGTTGTTATTATCAGGCGTTTCTTTCTAACTGAAAGTAGACATGTGGTTAGCATCTTATCTACAGTTTTCCGAATGACAATTATTCACCAAGAAGACGAGAAATACTACTAGTTGACTCAAATCTGAATATTATGACTATGATGCATGCATAAGAGCTGGTTAATACTGATACATGGAGCTGTTAATGAAACACAGTCAAATAGTCATACTGAACTTGTCCATTATAAAAGCAGGATAATACTGATAAGTAGAAAAATAACTTTAACTCCTGAAATCCAATCCTAACTTCTGCAGAAAAAGAGCGAGATGTGGAGCATTTAGTAAAACATCCAGTTGACTCACAGCTTCCTGCAGCAGTTGTTCCAGGCAGTAGATGTGTGGTCGGTTCCCTCTCTCCCCCTCCACCACCACGCTGTATCTGCAGCGGGGAATCATGGGGGTTAGAAGTGTGGGGTCAGTGTGTGCTGCAAGGCCCAGGGGTCAGTGTGTGCTGCAAGGCCCAGTGCCTTTTACAACACTGACACTTTCCAGAGTCAGGTCAGGATTCTGAGGAGTGTAAATCATCTGCCAGACAGCAACGAGCCCTTATCTTGACGTGTAGCGGCTGGGGGCTGTTATTACCTTAATTCTGGCTACAATGTTGTCTGGCATTGAGCAGAGCTAATACCCACACCCCCTGGAATATTAATCCTGTCTGGACAGGACCTGAGTCTGTTTGTCATCTTTTAATTAAGCCACTCTGGATTTGAGCATCAGCTAAATGGCCTAAATTAGGTCCAAGTGTAATGAATGAGCTTTTCAGGTTTGTGTGTTAGCAAGTTTGTTTATGTTAAAGGTGTAGTTTCACTTTTTGGAAAATAAGATGATTTGCTTTCTTGCTACAAGTTAGATAATAAAATCAACACAACTCTCATGTCTGTCTGTTGAACCTGATGCTACAACCTGCAGCTTAACTTAGCACAAACGGTGGAAACATGGAGAAACGGCTAGCTGCATCTACCACAGCTTTAAGTAAATGTCACTGACGACCAAAACTGACTTCCACTTATGGCCTCCAATACTGTAATGGTGGTAATTTCGGATGATCTCGTTCCATTAGTACACTTTCAGGGCTTATAGGAGGTTTTGATGTCAGCCCCGTGGTCGCTGATTGGCGCTGTGGGCCGCCTGGTTTAGCTACGTTAGCTAATGTTAGCATTAAGCTGATGTTTAAAGTACATTTGCAGCAGCCTCCTATCTAGATGTCTCATTCCATCTGTGGTGCACAGGAGGCAGTTTTAGTGGTTTATACATGAGGTGAAGTTGACATTAGTGTATTCAAACTCAACTTTGTGTCACACTTGGCAGTGTGTACTATATCATTTTGCAGTTTGGTGGGCACCAGGAAGGAAGTGTGGCTGTGTGTTCAGTAAAGGCAACACGCCAAAATCCAAACAGAAAAGATGGCGCCGACTGTAAACACCTCACTGTGTTCACTTTATAAACTGTCTGTGGTTCAAAATGCACCTCTAAAGCACACTAACACATTTCCTTTGTTTAATCATGAAGCTACAAAAAAAGTGTAAAAGCAACAACTGAGTTAGGCTGGATTCACACACCCAGCATGAAAAAATGCAGCCCTTCTCATTGGTTTGAATCATGGAAGTGCAAGCTGCTTCCCCCTGATTCTATTCTTTAGCACTACAGAGAGTGTCCATGCAGGAATAAATCCTGCAGTGATCAGTTAAAATCCTTGCTTCTGTGTTATACACTTTAAAAATCTGCAGAGTTTTGTATCAGGTCCCTGTGGTTTGTACCTGCACATGTGCAGCTGCATCAGGTACTTATCAAATCAAGGACAGCAGATTTCAGAAAGGAACAAAGTGGAGCACACTGACTGATTTGCGGCTTTTAATAGTGCAAACAGATGTGTGTGTGTTTCCACTGCTAAAGGGCACAAATCACTCACTGCGCTGTGTTTAAAGTTTAAATGTCTCCTGGTGTGTACTCACATGTCAGGGGAGTGTACAGTGTTCACGTGTCCTGCGTACAGTAGCTGGTCGTCCATCGGGATCAAAACTCTGAGCCCGTCCACCAGAGAATCTTTGTCCAACACACACTGCACGGCAGCTGAAAGCAGCAGCAAATGAAAGCAATAAATATCTAGTGCATGTGATTATTCAGTGTGCGTGTGTTGCTAGACAGCATCTGCATGAACCTACCAGGTGTGGAGGACCTCTCTGATATGCTGTTGTTGCGTGGTGGGAGCGGTTCGTCTTCACTGAAGCTGCTGTCCTGGTTGGGCTCGAAGTCTTCGTCTGCCGCCATGCTCTCCATGAGCCGGCTCACCGCGCCCCGGGACGGCTGCACAAACACATGGAAGGGCTTTCACTTCACAGAACTAATTATCCATACCAGGGGGAAAAAGTCGGCTGCTTGACATTTATATTCCAAAAGATGACTGCGCCACTGTGATGTCGATCACAAATAAGGCGATACTACTACTTCAGACTCTTCACCCACACACCACACATTAACTTTTCAAAGCGGAACATATTACAACACGTATGCTGTTGAATCCACGGTGTTTTCTGCCGATATACACATCTTATACGACACCACAAAGAGCCCTGCACACACTTCTGCCTGCTTTAGTGTTTCCAAAACAAACTGGTGTTCTGGCTGGTGGCAGATGGAAAGCAATGCAACACTTTGGCAGAAATCACACCACACAAGAGGTTTACTTTTTTCTCTCTCAGTAACAGAACCAAACTGTGCTAATTACAAAACAAACAATCAGCTCATTACTGATACTTACTGTTTCTGTGTTTAGATGAAAGTAGGCGTGTGCACATTTAACAGCTAAAATGTTCTGGTTTTGTCTTAATGATCTAATCTATAAAGACTCTGCAGCTGATCCATCATCTCACTGACCTCTCTGGCCTTGGTCTTGGCTTTCGTTTGGCTTTTGCGCGCTGGGCTGAGGCTCAGAGCCACAGGGCTGTCTGTGATTGGACTGCACAGAGTGGACGGGCTCACAGGCAGAGGAGAGTCCTTCAGCTTCTTTTTCTGGTTTCCAAAAGTCACAACACAGAATTAAACATGCATACGAGTGAATGACAGCACTATATCTTTGCAGGCACGGGCACACACACACACACACACACACACACACACAACACACGCACACACACACACACAGACAGAGGGTGGGATGCTGCCAGGCTGCCTGCAGTTGTCCTTTCTTGTCAGCAGCATGACTCAGTCAGCAGGGGCGAGCTGCAGCGACTGAAGCACTGGGAAGCCCTGCTGGCACTCACACACTCAGACAAGTGGAGGAAGACAAAAGGATGTGAGATAATCGAAGTTTGGAGGACAAGAGAGTAAAACAGAAGCTTCAGTATCTTTGGTTTTTGTCATTGAAGTCGATGAATAACAGACAAATTGTTGTCGTACCTTGACCACATCTTTCCCCTCTCTGCTGGGTGGAGTGGGTTTGGGTCTGGATGCGGGCTTCAGGGTGAGAGGTGGCGCCGAGCTGGAGGAGGAGCTCTGACTGATGGAAGCAGGCTTTGACACAGACATCTGATTGGCTGAAGTGCTGGCATCATGGAGGAAAATTCTCTCACTACGTCTGCGGTTCCAGCCCTCGTCCTCGCTGAAGCCTCCGAACCCAGAGCCGGTGGCGAGGTCGAAGCTGAATTGCCGTGGCGACCGAGGAGAGCTGCGCGGTTTGGGTAGAGGCTTGCGTTTGACAGGCAGAGCTTCATCCCGCTTGGTGGGGCTGGTTTGGTCGACGCGGCGCGTTGCCGGTGGCAAGAGAGGGAGCTCTGGGGCGGAGCGTTTACCATGCAGCAGAGACGGGAACTTCCTCAGCTTCAAGTCCGAGCCAGAGTCTGACCACTCACACTCTGACGAACCTGACGGAGGACAGAAGAGGGTCACATGGTGTAAAAACTCTTCATACCCCTCACACACTCACAGATCCTGCAGATAATACCTGACTGAGCTCGTAAACATGCAGCCATTTGTAAACCGAGCCGTTAGATTCTCTGAAATCAATAACCACATCAAAAGGACTATTGATCCATTTGAAACTAATTCATAATTTAATAACGAATCATTACAGGCACCCTGATGACAACTGGAAATGACCAAATATTTAACCATGAATCAATAAAATAATCCTGCAGTGAACATGTGACCTGAGCTTCTGCAGTGAACTCTTTTAAACATAATAATAATGACAGATCACATTTGTGTGCATTGTGTTTTACCCAGAGTGCTCAGCCTGCTGCGGTGTTTGCCGTCATGAAGGAGGCTCAAAGGGGCCGGGCTGACAGGGAGCGCGCTCGCTGCAAACCTGGCCAGCAGACCCAGTCCGCTCTCTTCACAGCCGCCGTCATCTGAATCAGACTCTTCCTCGTTGTCGTCATCATCCTCAGAGGTTTCTGTTTCAGAGAAAAGAGTTTCAGCTCAGAAATGACTGCGACTGCAGCGTGTTCCTGGTCAAAATTCAAGTCACTTCCTACCGTCTCTACTGATTGTGGAGGCAGAGTGAACCACGGAGAAGACAAATCAGCAAAACAAACGAGATACAACTTTGTTGAAAGACAGTGAAAGGATACAGCAGCCTGGACCTTACAGTAACAAACCTAGTCTACACTAATATCCAGATGCACACACTGCATCATACATCTTAACATGTAGGTTGTTCAGAAATAACTGTGCTAGAAGACAAGAGTATCCAAGCCACTGCAGCCTGCGTTCACACTGTAGTGCTGTGTAAGCAAGAGACAGCAGGAAAAACAGCAATTTATCACATGCATGTGACAAACACTGACAGCTGCTGAGACTCCGACACAGACATTATTTGTTATTCAAAGACTGCAAAGAAAGTGCACTGCACTTCTTCACGGAGCCAGTGGAGCACACACACACATATACAGCAGCTTCAGGAAGTATTCAGACCCATTCATTTTTGTCTACACTAGTGACACTGCAATGACTACGTGTAAACAATCATTTCCAAAAGCATGCAGTGCCTTTGCTGTGGCTCTAAACTATGATCAGGTGCATCCTGTTTGAGATGTGTCGAGACCCTGACTGGACTCCACCTGTGGCAAACTGAGCTGACTGGACAGTGTAGAAAGACACACACCTGTGTATATAAGGTCTCACAGTTCACACTGCAGGTCAGGACACAAACTAAGACAAAGTCCAGGAGCTCTCTGTAGACCTCTGTGATTGAACTGTGGTGAGTACAGATCAGGACCAGGGGAGAAAAACATGTCTAAAGCTCTGCGTTTCCAGGAGCACGGTGGCCTGAGTAACTGGGACACGGAAGAAGCCTGGAATCAGCAGGAGGCGTCCTGGAGTCGGCGTCCGACTGGACTGAGTGGCAAGAAGGGCCTCGGTCAGGGAGCAGACTGAGAACCCAGTAGTCCCTCTGACTGAACTTCAGAGGCCCTCTGCGGAGACGGAGAAGCTGCCGGAGGACGAGCTTCTCAGCAGCTTCTCCATCGAGTGGCTTCACAGAAACCACTGATCTGAGAGCAGGAGGACAAAGACTTTCTGGTCTGAGGAGACAGAACCTGAACTCCAGCACATCACCTGTCAACACCATCCCTACAGTGGAGCATGGTGGAGACAGCATCCTGCTGTGGGCGGGCTTCTCAGCAGCTGGGACAGGGAGATTGGTCAGAACTGAGGGAAGGACGAATGCAGCCAGACCTGGACTTGTGGACACTTTTCCAAGAAGACTGAAGCTGTAATTGCTGGCGAATGGGCTTCAAAACTGAAAGTGTCCAAAGAGACTTCCATTTTGAATAATTTCTAAAAACATGTTTCTGTGTCACTTGGTCATAACGAGTTAATGAATGTAAACCCATGGACAGAACGGCAACTTGATCCATCTAAAACAAAACCTACAATGTAAAGTTTGCAGCAAGTGAAGGGGTCTGAGTACTTCCTGAAGCGACCGTCTATGTCTATACACTGTCGCATGCCGCTGGTCGAGTACTTCCTGAAGCGACTGTCTATACACTGTCGCATGCCGCTGGTTAGCTGTGTGCTGGCAGTTAGCAGTCAGGTCCATAGCAACAGGTGGACAGGAAGAGGGACTCCTCAGGGGTTAGAGCGTGGATGCACAGTACAAGATCTATTGAACAACAGCAGACACCAGAGCTTTGTGATGTGGTTTTTCTCACTGATGTTGAAGAACAAAAGAATAACAAGTGACAAAGATTAGTGTTTGGTTTCAAGCTTATGTTTGAGCCAACAGTGATGTCATAGTGTAGTGGAGTACGCCCGTTCATCACTACTGCGTGGTGGGAAGTTAAACCACAAGTCACGCTTCAAGTTACACTGCTGGGTTTGATTTCCTTTATGGGGTGTATTGGAATGAAAGGACAGTGGATCTGTGTTGTGGCTTCACACAAGAACAAAATCAACTTTTAAAACATGTTTCAAGTTGTTGAATCTGGTGCATATGTTGTACTGTGACCCAGTTTGTGTTAACAGCAGCAGGTGGACGAGACAACAGGCAGGCACTGAGAGGACAGCCCTGTGAGGCCCCTTGGTATAATGTTCATATGAGATTTGAGTAACCATGGTTACATCCTCTGCCCCAGCGGAGCAACAGAAGTTGTCCTTTAAACTCAGGAGACATGATGTTGGGTAAGAGGCCGTGACCATGGCTCTCGTTAAAGAGCTTTAATTTGTGAGACAAAAATAAAAACAAAAAAAAGATTAATGTATGTAGTTCAATTTCAGCATCGTCCATGTTAGCGGTCAATAAAGAATAGAGGGAGGGGCACTTCCTACTTACAGAGCAGGTGACAGGGGTGTGGCCTCAGGCAGGGCGGGGCAGCGCAGCGGTGAGAGCGCAGCCTAGCCGTAGCGTAGCCTGGCCTTAGCACAGTCTAGCTTAAGCACAGCTTTAGCCACAGCGTAGACTAGCCGTAGCGAGGTAGCGTAGGCTCAAGGCTGCGCTAGTCCTTGCCAAGCTTCTGTCAAGTCACAGCAGCAACGGCACAAGCACATGGAACAGACTGAGAGACACTCAAAGCATCATGGGTAGGACGGGGGAAGAGGGGTCAAAGGTGAGAAGACAGAGCAAGGTTTTCTGAGAGAGCAACGTAAAGGGAAAAGGGTTATTTGAAGGTTTAGTAGACACAGAGGAGGAGCTCTATTGTCCAAATATCCCCAACACAGGACACAATGCACGATCGTGGTGCATTTACTTCCCCCACAACATCAAACACAAGGCCACAAAACATTTAGTCTGATGTAAATGCAGCAAACAATTCCATACAAGCCAGCTAGCATTCAATTTCTCTTTATTTTGTGACAATTTGTGACAAAACAACTTATAAAAAGGCCAATTCAGCTGTGTGCTCTGAACTAATCTTCTGTTTATAATTCAAGGCGTAAAACCTTAAAACCTCAGTGTTTTTCTGGCCTTTGCCAGAACTAAAGGGATATTTGAGGAACAGAGCACTCTACAGGGTGTGTGAGGTGCAGTGGCAGCTGACAGACCAACAGACAGATGAAGCAGACACAAGGACCACAGCGCTTCGCTTTCTGTACCAAACAAATCAACATCTTTAATAAAACGTATAGGTACCAAACTGCAATACAACTTTATGAAAAAAATCTCACAATTCACACAAGTTTTCAAACGTACAAATGCTACAAAAATGGGTTGCAATCCAGGCAATAAAAAAAAAAAAATTAAAAAAGCACCATAGAAATAGGTAAACTCTTTTTTTTTTTTTTAAAAAGGCAACTTTGCAGAGAAACCAGCAGCAAGAGAGGTAGGGATGGTCGAGCTAAAGTCTGAGAACAGCTGCCTTAGCAGAAACAAAGACACAAGCTGTGACGGGGCTCAGAGACACAGTACTGTCTGGCTTAACAGCGAGGGGCTGTAAGATTTGGTCAATAACCTTGGTCGAAGGAGTCATCAGACGAGCTGAGGCCCGCTTCCTCCAGCAGCAGGGATAAGTGGTTGTGTTTCTTCTTCTGGGACTTCTGACTGGACAGCAGTGATGTCGGCGACGACGCAGATCGCCTCTTCCTGGTCAGGTTGCCGTGGGAACGCGTCCCTGAGAGAGGGGGCCAGCCCCCTCGAGCAGAATTGCGCTCCTCTGAATCAGAGTCTGGTGCAGAGAAAGTGAGGTTACGAATCATGACGACACAAGGATAAAAAAAAAAAAAAACAAAAGTCACACATAGATTTCTGCTGCTGAGTTTTCTTAGCTACTGCTCAACAGAACTATTTCACCTGATGGATTTGGTCCTGTTTAACAACTGACCTAGTTTCCTTCCATTACAACGACACCGTGTCCTCCAACAGGCAGGTGTCAGGGAAAAGAGGCGCATTGGAAGGTTTGAGATGAGCAATCATCATATTCTGCTTTCCCACCAAAAGCACAATGTATATGTGGGTTTTTTAATACCTGGCTAAACCCGCCTTTGACCGGCTTCTGACGGGTTTCCCACTGCTGACCGACACGGCTCGGCTGTCCAGCAGACGAGCTTCTTCCCCTCTGGTAAGTCATATTTGCTGTCATCATGTTGGCGATGTCAAATACATGCGCCGGTAAACAGATTTGTAAACAAAGCAGCATAGAAGCTAGTGAGACGGTCATTTATTGACTTTTGTTCATCTTCCAATGTATAGAAACTCTGTGTAGACTGACCCATGTTAGAGTCTTGACTGAACAAAGATGGGTGGGATTTATGGCTGAGACTGCTGATGACGACATGTGCATCATTGCGTACAATCGCAGGTTTAGGCGAGTTTGGCTTTCCCATTGTTTCCGAGCCGAGGTAAAGCGGACAACAGTCTTTTGTCCCGGTAGCTGCATTCCCATGGCCGTCAAAAGCCGAGGTGTGGTGAGTGTACATGGGTTTTTTTTGGGCAGTGGCAAAAGGACTACACCCTCTTAAGCTACTACGTTCACATCACAGCTGAACTGACTCGGACGATTTCTTTTTTCCCCTTCCCTGATCCTTTCACAGAAGTATGAACATGCCAAATCAGATGTTCTCAGATCAGATCAGGGCCACTTGCATATGTATCGTAACCCAGCAGTTTGGAAGGAAACTGTGGTGCGAGTGTTGCACACATGACTTGGTCGATATTCTTGTATGTGCACGGCTCACATTTCAGTTAAATCTGAGCATGTGTGGTGGTTTAGGAGCTCAGCGGTGTTCACACCAGAGCCAGATACATGTCACTTACACACATAGATGTGAAGCAGCAACACAAAAAGATTGGAATTGAGAGCCACAAAAAAAAAAAAAAAAAAAGAAAGAAACATGGCTGATTCAGGAGTATGACGATATTCTTAATGTTTCTTAGTGTCAGTGAATCCCATGAAAAGCCAGACCAGCAATGTGTTTTCTGGCTTCACTACTCTTTATGTGGCCATCTTGAAGACATGAGTCATCACAATTTCTTTTAAATAAGTTGGGCACTGTAGATTTTAACAAACAGAAACAGTGTATTAGTTTGGGACTATTTTCAGGGGCGGATGAACACGTTTAGTTTCTAGTGAGTGCTTATGGCAGAAGGAGGGTGTATGTGAGATTCACTTCAAATAAGCTACAGTTTGTGCAGGAAGACGTTACTCGGTGCAACAGTGCGAGTCAGCTGTGAACAGTAGTGGAGTCACGGTTGGTCTTTCATGGAATTTACATAGTTCAACAAAACGATCCAATCTCAGTGTCAGCTTACTGTCTTTTTCTGGAACGCTAGTAAGTAGACTTTGGCATTAGACTTATTTGTCTACAGAATACTGCCACACATTGCATCACTTACAATTACACATTGTCTGTCCTCAGGTACTCACTGTTGGAGCAGCTGCTGAGCTCTGATCTCACAGGAGAGAACAAAGCAAACTTCTCCTGGCCTTTCACCTTGCAGACAGCCTCTGCAGTGGAAGCCTTCGTGGCCATCTTGTGTTTCCCTCCTTTGTTGGAGGAACGGATGCTGTGCTCCTTCATCCGACTTTCGGCAGTCTTTCCCTTTGACTTGTCTAATTTCTTGTTGCAAGTAAGTCTGCGAGATGCTCCGAGTGAGCCGAGCTGTGAGAGTGAAAGAGCTCTGTCGAGGTCTGACGCCAGCTGTTCCTGCTCACACACGTGGCCGCGCTTTGCCTTCAACACCTGACATCAAAACAAACACTTTCATTAACCGATCAGAACTTTACACTGCCGCCAAAATCAAAACACGCGCTTCTAAGTGACTCACCTCCAGAGCATGACTGGTGGATGGCTCCTGGTCGTTCCAGTTCTTCTTCTTCTTCTTTTTCACCTTTGCTCCTCCACTTCCTGCCTCCGTTTCCTCTTCGTCTCTGGATATCCGGAACTTCTTCCTCTGCCCTTCACCAGCTTCAGAGTCCTCAGAGTACTGCACTGTCCTACCCACCCTGAGACACAGAAAACGTGAAGCCAAAAACTGAACGTGCATCTGCCAAGACCTGTGAAATGGGATGAGCCCAGGCTGAGCTGAGCTGAGCTGAAGACCACACTCACTTTCCAGGCCTGCTGTCCAGTTTTGGAGGTGTGGCCAGATGTTTTCTCTTCCTGGGTCGTCCTCTGCCCCGTCTGGTCAGGCTCCGCCTCTCATCTTCCTGCTGCTGTCGCTCACTGACGTAAGCAAAAAAAAGACTTATCATAGGTGTGTTTTTATCTGGGTGGGGATGTGGCAGCATTTTCTGCAGACGTGATGTGTCAGTGTGTGTGATTTAGTTCATCTTGTGTGTGATAACTCACCGCTTGTCTCTGCGTCTCTGCAGCTTGCTCAGCTCCCTCTGCTTCTCCTTATATGTCTTCTGCAGCTCAGCCAAGTGGATGCGGTATTCCACTTCCACTGCGTCCAACAGGTCTACAGACATTTTACTGTACAGCTGCAGGGAGGAGACGCAGGAACAAGAGAAACAAGTGACACCTGTGTCACAACATTTCACAAATCTCTGGTTGACGTTAATGTTTCTTTTCATCGTACCGGTTGCCCCTTTCTTTGCCTCCAGCTGTACTTCTTGTCGGGGTCCAGCATCCTGGGCAGATCAATGTGGGACTGTTTCTCTATGGCCTCCAACAGAACTTGCCTGCTTGCTTGAAGAAGGCAGTCCAGACCCTCTAATGTCACATCTGGGCAGGATATAGAAAGTATTAAATTATTAAACATACATAAAAAACCCCTAAATTTATCTCCTTTACTTCCTTCTTTCATTCTCCCTCTCTTCTAGCCCTCACCCCTCTACTCACCTTGCTCCATCTCCCTCTGGGCCATCTGGCTGAGGAGGGCCATCCCCTCCAGAGCCACCATCTCCAGAGGCCCTGTGCTGCCACTGTCTGCATCTACAGGAGGGTTGTCTATCTGTGGTAGGAGCGTCGGGGCGGGTGGAGTGCTGGGGCGGGCCTGGGCGGCCAGCTCGCTGGCTACCAGCAGGGCGAGCATCCCCGCCATGGGATCGTCTGCACCCATAACCAGTGAGAGTTGGAGGTGGGAGGGGGATAAGCAGGCGTCTCGGTGACACTTTCTTTCTGACTGGGAGTGTGTGAGCTGATTGGAGTGTCTGGCTGCTCTTGTTCACACAACACAAATGTGGTTTGCTCGAGTGATCCACATGTCTGAGCCGATTCCTGGCTGTCTGAGTCTGCAGTGATGCACGATGAATATGGTGTTTGGTCTGGATCCCGGATGAGCTCTGGTTCAGGCTCAGCTTCTGAGAGCGGAGGAGGCAGAGGATATGCTGACTGACAGGAGTACGATGACACTTCCATTTTGATTTGACTTCCTTCCTTCTCATCCTCACTGACTTCTTCCAGTCTGTCACCTTGTTGTGGTGGAGGACTGGGGACGTGCAGAGGTAGTGGCTGAGGCTGGGGC
>NW_018128136.1:70532-77713 GCF_001952655.1 Monopterus albus
GTTCTGGCTGCGGCTGCTCCACACCATGCTCCTGTTTGAGGAAAGAGCCAGTCTTTGACGGCTCTAGTTTCTGCGGCTTGATGTCTGCATCCAGCAGCCTTGAGTGGATGCGGGCTGAGGGCAAAGGGGCAGCTGAGGGTGGAGAGCGAGAACTGTGCGGTGGGACAACTTCTGTGTTTGACCCTGTAGGTGCTGGGATGCGATATGGGGGGAAAGGTGATCCAAACGGAGCGGTTATGGACTGGTAAGGGTAAGCCAGAGGGAGCTCTGTCATAACAAGGGAAACACAGAGGTCAGAGTCACTAAGACTCGTACGATATCATGCAGTAAAACATTCTTTAATGGTTCAGACGTCTCTGCCCTCCCAGCACACACACAGGTGAAGCCCGTCATCTCACAAACATGATGTATGAAACAGGAAAACACACACTTCTTTACTCTTCTAGACTCACCAGGGAAGATGCCTTGAAAAGCTGCAGAGGCCGACTTCTGTCCCGCTCTTTGCCCCCTCCGTCCCACCTCCCCTTCCTCTGTCGCCTCCTGTTTAGGCCGCCGCGGTGAGGAGGGGGGCGGGGAGGCTGAGCGGGGGGAAGGTGGGTGAGGCAGAGGCGTCGGCGGATGAGACAATGCACTCTGCCCGCCTTCTTCTGACTTGAGGGTAGTCACTGGTGAGGGGAGCGAAGGCAGCGGGGTGAGGGAGGACGTAGAGGGGGTTGGCGAGCGAGACGGCGGGGGAGGTTTGCGGGGATGCAGGACAGGCGAAGGAGATGGGGAAGATAAAGAGGAGGGACGAGGTTTGGGGTCTGCGTTCCGCTTGTCTGCTTTGTCTTCCATCTCTGGCTGGTGCTCACTGGCCTTTAAACGCTCCTGAGACACAGGCAGGAGGAGAAAGTACGAATGACAGACTGTGGTGTATAAATACTAGTGAGTACAACGGACGGGACGGGGAAGTCAGTCAGTGAAATACACAATATCCACCTTATCATTTATGTATTGCCACAACACTGTGGGTTTGTGTGTTTGTCTGACCTGTACCTCTCCATTCCTCTATGACCTGTGATTTATTTTTTTTGTGTAAGGATATTAATGTGCACATAAGTCTTGTGCTGCTCGCTGTGTACGGCTAGAAGACTGCTGTATTTTATGTTAATGTAGTGATGTAAATATAGATATCCAAATTATTTGAACACGGGGTTTGGATTGTGTGCGGTTGTTGATGCACGTGTGCGCTTACGACTAGCTGTGCGTTCCTCTGCAGCTCCAGGACCTGCGCGGTGTGCTGCTGGATCATGAGCAGCTCCTGTTGCCGAAGCAGCTGCTGCTGGGAGAGGAGCTGGAGCTGGGCGGCGTGCTGCAGCGAGCTGCTTGTACCGTACACCCCTGACCACACTGGGGCTCCACGCTCCAGCACATCACCTCCTACAGAACAGCGGAGGGGGGAGAGAGGAGTGCAGCAAACTTTAAACCCAAGTTAAACTGGACACTGTTTATGGAGCATTATTAATGTTAAAGATAAAGAAATGGGTCAGTGTTTGACAGCAAACTGACATTTAAAGTGGCTGTTAGTTTAGACTGTTTGCATTCAAGCTCCTCCTTCTTGGACCAACCATTAATCACTACTTTTACTTAACTATTACGACTATTTAGACATCGCTTTAAGCTATTTCTGCTTGTCCTCTGCTAGCCTGCTAACTAGTTTTCATACTCCATCACAGGAATGTTCAGGGATTATAACTGACCCAATATGTGGCCATATTAATTAGTCATTTTTATCTTTTTCTAATTAGCGGAGCAAGTCCACAATCTTTCAATGTACGCTGCAGAAGTGCCCCCCCTGAGATACAAGTACCGCTCTTGCAGTCAAGCTGTATTAGCTTGTTTTACATCACAGCACCGTCCTGTTTGTGCTGCCAAGCAGAGGAAACCGGAAAGCGCCGGCAAGGAGTGTGTCCACAGTACCATATGGAGACTGACCATATTAGGGCTTCCCCCAAATAGTCGACTCACTAGTCGAGAGACCTGTCAGTCGACTGAGACTCTTCTAGTCGAGCCTTTGTTTTTATATTATTTTGTGTCAGTCAGTGTGCATTACAACAGAAGGCAGCCACAGCTGGTAGTTTGTCTTCTTCTCATTTTGGTGTGCCAAGCAGCAGTTTGCTCAATACTTCCCCCTGTGGTCAGGGGGGCAGATACCCACTTCAGCCATGACACTGTCCGACACATGGATGTACATTATGGTCGGACCTATTTAGCAAATTGCAGAACGAGGAGAAAAGGACAACAGAACCCACCAGGACCAGCCACATAAAGGTGAGGTTTGTACTTTATTAGAAGTGTTTTCAAACATCATAGTCGAACAGTTGCACTGAAGAGCCGACTGACGAAATCCTTAGTCGGGTACAGCCCTAGGCCACATTGTCAGCAATAGTCTTATTTCATTCATTCATTTTCTACCGCTTAGTCCCTGAATAGTCTTATTTGTTTTTAGCAATTACCAAAACTAACATCTGTTTTATAATGAACAAGATTCTCATTTATTTCAGCTAAAATGCAACAAATGGCGATAAAACTGGCAAACCAAGACCACGCACACACAGGAAGCAGCTTTCCTACCGTAGTGTGACAGGTGTTCAGTCGGGATGACTATGAGCTGTCCAGACTGTGGGTCACTGGCAAACTGGTAGGGAGGGGGTATGGAGCCTGGCAGAGAGGATGGGTAGCCTGGAGGAAGGGTCTGGTGGAGTGAGGAGGGCCCCAGGCCTGAATGGGAGCAGAGAGAAGAGGGAGGAAAGGGTGAACTGAAAGACAAAGTGTGGAACATGTTGAAGACTGAGAAAAAGAAAAACAGGCGAAGAATTCTCAGCTAAGCTCAAACCAACATTTCCTCAGCAGCCTCCGTCCAGTGTTTATACTCACATAAAGCAACAGTGAGTCACACACTGAATTTAGCTGCTTTTGAAAGGATTTTGTGATTTTGCCCTCAGTGTCTAGACAGAGCTGGCCCTCAGAGAGCGCTGTGTACGCACGTTAGTGTGCCTCCGTGTTTGCAGATGTTATGTGTGTAAGCTCACATAAGTGTGAGTGTGTTCCAATGCTGTTATTTCTGGACAGAGAGCACAGGAGGAGCAGGTCAGGAATGTTGACCCCTGGAGGCTGCTGCAGGACCAACCACTCCAGAGACAGAAGACTCCTCCTTTTCTGCTGCACCAATCAGAAAAGGCTGCAGAGGCACATGCAGAACTCTGCCAGCATGCCACGTGTTGCTGTTGAACCCATTCAGACCGTCTTTAGCTCAAGATTAGAAAAGGTTGCACACAGAAAAGGGAAAAACACACCTTTTGAAAACTACCACGCTACTAATTTTGGCATCTTTGGAGAATGTGCCTTTAAAATATGACACTTTGTTACAAACTACTCAACAGTGAATACAAATAAAGCTGAAGCTTGTCTAGGCAACTACTATAACAAGTATTTAAGTCGATTTCATGGTTCCAGCTTGTCAAACGTGACGTTTTGCTGCTTTTCCTCTTAAATATTATAATGATATAAAACTACTGACTACACAAACATTTTGAAGGTGTCACCGTCACATTTCTCACCATTTCCATTATTAATGAAAATCCAAAAATCACTTGTTACAGTCCTCTATAGTTAAAAATGACCACACCAACCGCAGCAGTAAACTAGGCTAATAAGAATCTAATCATATATAATGATGGTTGTTTTTCCGCACTGGGTACTTTTACTTCTGTGCTTTACATACATTTTCCAGATTACACTTACATAATTAAGTAACATTTACTGTATTTTTACAGTGTGGCATTAGTTCCTCTACTAGTCAAGTAAAGGACATGAATACTTGTTCCACCACTGTCTAGAGCAGTACATCTGTGTACATGTACTTTTGTCATTCATGTGGAAACTAAACTTGTGTACAGTGTCACCAAGTTAATGCACCAATAAATACAAATGCAGTAAAATGTGGATCCTGTTGTCCTACTATAAGCAATAGGCACACCAGGGCTACAACCAATGGTTATTTCCATTATCATTTAACCTGCAGATTGATTAAAACCACCTGCAGTACATGCCCAACTTTAGCTACAACCCGAAAGGTGTCAGTGACTCCTAAAGGCAAATTTGGGAACATCTGAACATGTGCTTGTGGCAGTCAAGTGTCACGTGTACGTCCACATACTGTATGGTGAGCTGGAGAGCCAGACTGGGGGGGCTCCGGGCCGGGGCATCCAGGGGTGAGAGGTCAATGCTGAGGGGTCTGGAGGCCATCGCCCAGCCCCTGCCAGGGAAGTCCCCCCTGTCACCATAAGGTTGGGTGTCATGAGGCTGGGTGTCATCATACTGGGTGTCAGGCCGCTGGACAGAGGGGCCGGGTGCATCTGAGTGAACTCTGCCAGCTCCTTGGACTCTCTGGGAACAAAGATGATGCCTTTTTAAAGACGGAACTGAAACTGAGTGCACGTTCTTCTGCTGCGATTAATCTCCACATCTCAATTCTTTTGGGTAATTAGGACAATTTGGCACAAGGGGAAAATGACTCCACGAGTCACCTCCCCTCACCTGAGCACTTTCTCCTGCTCACGTTCCAGTCGGCCGCCCACCAGTCGGTCATCGTGGTGACGAGCACGGTCCTCGCCTCGTTCCTCATCTGTGGCGAGTTCAGGCACAGAAGGAGAGAGAAACATTAGACAAGCTTGATGCAACGGCATCACAAACCCCTCAATGTTTAAACCTGATCCTGCAAGAAAGTTGGTACAGTAGCTTCAGAAAGTATCCAGACTCCTTTGGCTCTTGCACACGTTATACCGTTATAGATTCAATTTTTTAAAAATAAAATTGCCTCTGTAACCCGTAGTCAACCTGCAGTGTCTGTGCCAGCTCGACGTCTGTGTCAAAGGTGAGAGGCAGCTTGGCAACGAAGACTGAGTTTTAAATAGTGTAATCACACATAAACCAAGTCTCTAGATCTGCCTTCTTTCACCTGTGCAATAATCGGCAAAATCAGGAGCATCCTGTCTCAAAGTGATGCTGAAAAACTGGTCCATGCATTTGTTACTTCCAGGCTGGACTACTGTAACTCTTTACTATCAGGATGTCCCAATAATTCCCTAAAAAGCCTCCAGTTAATCCAAAATGCTGCAGCCAGAGGACTGACAGGAACGAGCAAGAGAGATCATATCTCTCCCATATTAGCTTCTCTCCACTGGCTCCCTGTAAAAGTCAGAATAGAATTTAAAATCCTTCTCCTAACATACAAAGCCCTTAATGACAAGGCTCCATCATATCTTAAAGACCTCGTAGAGCCTTATCATCCTAACAGAGCACTTCACTCTCAGAGTGCAGGTTTACTTGTGGTTCCTAGAGTCCACAGAAGCAGAATGGGAGGCAGAGCCTTTAGCTATCAAGCTCCTCTCCTATGGAACCAACTCCCAGTCTCAGTTCAGGAGGCGGACACCCTCTCTACCTTTAAGATTAGACTTAATCTCTGTCTGAAAGAGGCTACCTTAAGCCTTCTACACCTGGAGTTTATTGCAATTTGAGTTCAAAATTAAATCTGCAACACAATCAAGTGTGCAAACAGTGAAGGGGTCTGAACACGGTGTCAGTACATTAGATGGTAGAGAAATGTGGTGGGAAGAGAGAATGAGAGACAGAGGGGAGAACACCAGGTGACAGCAGCTCTATAATGGTGACAAGTCAAAACGAGAGGAGAAGCTAAAAATACAATGTTGGGCCTCAGTGTTCACAAACCCACACACACAAACAGAGTGACAGCTCTCACTCCGAGTGGCAGCTCTTACCAGTTATTAGTCTAGTGCCACAGAAGACGTGTGAACACACCACTGCCACAGCAGACACACACACTGAGCCTTCAAGCCATCCTGCTCACTCAGAGGGCCAACGGCAAAACAGAGAGCAGCAGCGCTCAACCAGGCAACCCAGAATAAACATGAGGAACCCGTCCTCGCGCTCCCTCCCGTTAACCCTCTTCCATCTCATCAGCGCTGACTGAAGGTCCCTGAGCAGCAGAAAGGTTTTATACAAGAGTGTGTGTGTGTTTAGGCCGTAAAGGAACAAGAGACTTCAACAATCCACAGGAAAGGTTTCAATACTGTTACCAAGGTTACAGGGAGCCTGTCCCACATGCTATCCTCTCTGCATCACACCCCCGCTTTCTCCCCACTCCTCTGTTGCCCTCTTTCCTAGACTTACTGACATGCCTCTCTCTTCCCGCCTATCGATCTACGTCCATCTCTTCTCATTAGCCTTCTCCTTCCTGCTCCATCTACACACCCATCTAATCGTTCATTCATCCACCCATTTGTGTTTTCACTGTAAATCCTCTGCTGTTTATTTAGAGCTGTTCTTAGCATCAGGATCTGAAGCTATTAAACCAGTCACTCTGCTCAAGCAAATAAACGAATAAACGCCCTCAACAGGGATGCACGTGCACACACACACAGCATATGCACACACACACAGTCCATCACTCTCAAGACTGATCCATTGCTTAGCAACGCACCCATGGTCTTATTGTAATTCAAGGCTTGTTTGTAGCTTTTAGCTGCATTCTGTAATGATATGTTTAATGCAGAGAGGGTGGAGGTGGATCTGAAGAAGAGTGGGGAAAGAGAAGGGGGCCTGAGGTGGGACAAGGAGAGAGCGCCTCCACAAAGACCCGCGGAGAGGAAGGAGGGGTGGGGAAGGAGAGACGTTCAGCAAAGAGAGAGAAGGGCTGAATGTGGAGGACAGCAGAGTTCTGAGAGAGAAACACGCGGCAGCTGAACGACCTTCATGTCGTGGCAGGAACTGCTACGCAGCACAGACCGACTCGCCAAGAGGAGCCTTTCAACCAAATCAGTAAAGGTTACATCCACCAACACCTCAAAATCAAAACAGGGGCTGAGGAAATAGGACTCTGACATGAAAAGAAAACAAAACCTCCATTATTCATAGAAACCAAAATGAGGAACCGATTCTTCTTGGTTCATTTAACTGAGGGAAACTACACGGGCTCCCCGCAGCTCGACTCAGACAGACCACAGCAGAGATATGAAAGCAGAAGCAGGAGAAAGTGCATAAGATAAATGCACACTGGTTTTGTTTTCATATATAAGCACAGCAGAAATGATTCGGTTTCATTTGTGCTTCTTTCAGTTACA
>NW_018128136.1:77743-97791 GCF_001952655.1 Monopterus albus
GCAGGAATATTTACTTAGTTGTCAGTTTATTAGGCACACCCAACTCAAACCAAGTCCGTCTAATCCAACAGTAAATCCTCCTTCACACAGGTGATAACGTTCAGTTAGTGTTCACACTACGGCAGAGAGGTGCTGACTCAGCATCACCCTGGAAGACATCCCCGCTGCTGAACTGTGTTATAGTGACAGGTGTTTGTCACTTTGTACAGCCCATTTAAATCGACGAGGCTAAACAACAGAACCAGCTCTTTGTACAACACAGCACAGACTGCAGCCTCCAGAACGACCATCGACTGTGAAACAGTCTGAACACAAGCTGAACATCAACACCTGCGTGAAGGAGGATTTACTGCAGGGCCACTGGGTTAGACAGACTGAGCGCAAAGGTCTAAGGTGAAGATGTGGTGTTAAAATCTGTGTTTAACAGTGGACCAGTGATACACGTGCAGCTTCGTCACATCTGTTTGTCATAAAAACAAAAAACAACATTATTACCTTTAATAGCAGTTTGCAGTAGGGGCCGTTGTGTGTCCGAAGGCCCACCCGTTTGTTTGCTGGTGTTCCCGCTGTCTCTCTGCCGAGCCACAGCTACAGCGATTCCAACCGGAGGGTGGCGCACCTCGCCCTCACCCTCCCGGCCGAAAGAGCGGGCGCTGTCCGGCCGCTCCTGCTCTCTCTTTAGCTGGGGGGGACCCCTCAATGCCCCTGAACCACCTGATCCCACAGATACTCTGTCCCTTTCTCTTTCCTTTTCCCTCTCCCTTTCAGCTTCCATCCCGATGTTACCCAGACCCCCAAAGGGTCCCCTGCCGTCCGCAGGGTGCCTGGAGGATCCAGGACCTTCAGCAGTGAAGTTTCCACTGTATTTAATCAGACTCTGCATAGCTGAAACCTCGGTGGGATCTGCTCCCCTACCCCGCTCTGCGCCACCGGCCCCTCCAGGCCGATAAAGTGCCGATGGGTCCAGGTAGCCCCTCTGACTCCCCTCCTCACATGCACGCCCGTGTCCATGTTGGGAGGGGTGTGTTTGGGGGGAGTGGCTGTGGGCAGAGTGCGGGTTATTGCTGGGCTGGTGAGCCGTGTTGGGGGAATGGGACATTTGTGTGTGTGTCGGCTGGCTGTGGGGAGAGGACAGTGTGTGTCTGTGTTGTGCTGCCAAAGCAGCCATGTGAGTCGTGGCATAGTTAGCCAATGGGCTGATGTTGTTCCACTTAGGCTCCGCCCCTGCCCGCTCTATCCCCAGTCGAACTGAGTGTTTAGAGAGGTCCCTGGTTTCTGGGCTGAACCTTGATTGACTGGAGTATGATGCGTCCTGGCCTCGTTTAGCAACAGAACCACTTGAACAAATGACAGAACCTTCCTCCCTTTGAATGCTTGAGTCACCAGACTTGGAGAGTCGGGGATGATCCATCGGGCTCCTGTAGCTCTCTCTCTCCCTGTCTCCGTCCCGTTCACGCTCTCTCTCTCTGTCTCGTTCCTTTTCTCTGTCCCTGTGTTTCTCGCCGTGTTTGTCACGGGCCTGTGAGGCGATCTGGATGGGCCCAGCCCGCTCGTCGTAAACCTCCACAGAAGGCACATATGTCGGTGCGCTGACCCTCTCTCTCATAGGCTCTCTGGGCGTGGAGGGATGGGGCGGACCAGCGACGGAGGGCTGGAGCGCAGGGGAAAGGACGTAAGAAATGTGGAGGGACCCGGCTGACGCGGCCACAGAGTCGTTCCTCCTCTGTCTGTCTGAGTGAAAGTTTGAGTTCGCGTTAGAGTTGTGGTTGTGTTGGGGTCGAGAGCCGCCCTCTTCATCTCCACTGCCTCTTTCTGTTTCTGGTCCACTGAATCTGCCTGCGCCCCTGCCTGTGGGGAAGGGGGGCCTGGATCTGGGCTGGTGGGGGTGAGGATGGACAGACCACCCGTCTCTGTCTCTCTCTGTGTCCCGGTCTTTCTCGTGTTCCCGATCCCCGCTCTTCGTCCTGCGGTCCTCCTCGCTTCGCCCGTCCTGCGTCAAGTCCACCACGCTGTACAGACGCTGCTCCTCTCTCAAACGCTCTCGCTCCCTGTCTCTCTCCCTCTCCCCCCGGTAAGACCGGTCCCTACCCCCATCCCTGGATGTCCTCTGAGGGGGCGTGGACCTGGACGGGGTGGTTGGGGGAGCAGCTGGGGGGTGGAGAGGCGACTGGCTCAAGGAGGCCGGCAGATAAAAACCCTCTAAAACACAGCAAACATAAAACACATGAGTCTAAGAACACAAAGCCGCTGCAGCACACAGAGAACACCTGCAGTACATCTGTAACAGCCACATCCAAGGAGCACAAGACGAAGTGGTCTCCATCACGGCAAGAGCTTAAAATAAGAATAAATGTCAAACACTAGTCCACCTGTCTGACAAATGTTCCCTATTTATGGCTGCAGGTTCGACCCAGCTCCACAACTACCTGCAGGTTTTCTCACTAAAATGAAAAGGTGCACCCCTCCTGCCACTGATTTAGAGCAGAATATGAGAGGATCTGTAAACTAAACTCAGCCACACATTTCTGTGATGGCAACTGACCTTTGTGGGAGTCGTAGAGGGGGTGCTGGGAGAGTGATGGAGGATCCAGGTGGCCCAGGGACAGGTAAGGACTGGAGTACAGGCTGCTTGGCAGAGGAGGGTAGCCTGAAATCACAGGAACACACAACGTGGCATAATTATACAAAATACATCAATGATATGAATATCATTAGAGCTGCAATAATCTGTCGACCAACAGGAAAACAAAAAAAAAAATCGCCAACTAATCTGATAACTGATTAATTATTTTAGTCTGTGTTTAAGTAAAAAATGCCAAAGAGTTGCTCTGGTTAGCTTCTTGAATTTGAGGGTTAGGTGCTGGACAAAGGGATCGTCTTTTGTTCCAGCATTTTTAAACATAACCAACAGATGAATCAAGAACGAAAATCCTCAGCCCTGCTTGCACAAATGATCATTACCACCGACACACACACACACACACACACACACAAAAACGAACGCTGCATTTCAGATCATTCAGATCTGCTGCTCTGTAAAATGCCAGGAAATAGTGAGAGCCCATGGTGACACATCTTGAAATGTTTTGTTGGACCAACAAGCCAAAACCATAGACATTCTGTTAACTGTCATAGAAAACAAAGAAAACCAGCACAGTCTCCCAGTTGAGAAGTGGGAACAAGTGACATTTTGTTTTTAATATTAAGTCATTGAATATTTATCGTCTCAGACAAGTCAAGATATTAGATCACACGTAAAGCAGACTTTAAATCATGTGAAACTTTTTACACAGACTTAACTGTTTAATCAAACAGTTGAGCGTCACCTGCACCGACTCGTTTACTCGTGAGGTCAGCTCAAGGTTGGTGTCGGGTAAGAATCTGCCCGAGGGCCAGCTGCTGCTCTCAGAGACCAGATCTTAATATAGACAAAGCCTCACACCGGGTGCAACGATCTAGTGTGTAGTGACCGAGCTGGCTGCGACTCCAACGCTGGCTGGTGTCACCGCGCTGGAACACAGGCTTAAAAAACCCCCAGAAAACCAAAAACAGTGCCACCCATGAGAAGGTGATGCATCCTGTTCTCATCACTGTGGACATTTTAGGACGTATCAAAGATGCCGCTGACGTTCCAACTGGTGTAAATCTGTCTCCTCCATCATGAGAGGCAGAAATGGAGAAGGCAGGGGAGGCGGGTGGTGGGGGTGTCCGTGGTTAGAGGAATGCACGGGGAGACAGAAATATAAGAGAAACGATGTGACGAGAGTAAAGGCATGCAGCTAGGTTTCCTGCAAAGCTCCCTCTAACCAAACAGCGAACCCTGATCTCTAACAACTTCGATACAAGGCTCTGTTCAGCTCCGGTGCATCCCAGGCGTATCAAAAGTCTGCCTCATAGCTGCTGCCTGGAAACAGCTCCAGCTGCTAGTAAAGCCAGTCACCAGGCTTTAAGAATCTCTCTTAGGCCATGACGGGCTCTACTCATATCAAAGGAAGCGGCATCTACAGCTGCTTTAACCAGCAGGAGGTTTTAGCTCCTTTAGTGTTAAGATACATCCACTCAGCCTTATACTGAGCCAAAGTAGGAAGGATACAATCAAACATATCAGATGGACCAGTGGTCGACCTGCGTGTTTAAAACCTTACTTCATAAAAGCTCTAATTATCATGTTATATCTGGTTCGCTTCATCCGTACAAAGCTGAAGTGTAGAACCAGAAAACCACTGCTTTACTCGTGGGTCAGCATCATCCCAGGTCCAGACAAAACCTAAAATAAAACCTAATCACACAATTTGATTTGCTGTGTTTAGAAAGCACAAGATCTGTCAATTGGTTTTCAAATGCATCCTCAATGAAATCCATTCGTCCTTTGTTTGGCCACAACGCTCCACAGGACATGTTTCCTCCTATCTGACCTTCTAACTCCAGTGAGATTTGATAAGGAGACACAAAAAGACACGAGGGAATGAGGAGCAATTCAATCACACACTGGACAGGCGCAAGAGAGGACAAACACACACAGAGATATACAGGTCAGGTGACAGATGCTGGAGAAAAGTGGGACAGGAGAGGTGGAGAGAGACAGACAGAGACAAAGTGCAAACTGGGCTGAAAGCTCCAAAAAAGAACAAGCGAGAGGAAGATAAATTACAGTTACATTACAGGTGAGAGTGAGAGAGTGGTGGAAGACAGAGGAGACGCATTTAGGACAGAGCCAGGAGCACAGAGACAGAAATGGAACAGCATCCCAGTGGTGTAAGCAATGAGGAAGAGAAGGGGAACAGGCCTCCGGGGTATTTCACAGGGGACAGAAAAGCAGGAGAGAAGCGGAGAGAGAAAGAAGCATGACTGTTTGTTGAGATGTGCAGATTTACCTTCATGAGCATGTGAAGCCCAGAGCTGAGCCATCTGCAGACCGCTGGGATTGGCTGACCTGTACGCAGGATCAGAGGTCAAGGGGGAAGGGCCGGGATACGCCGACAGGAAGGGACCGGAGCCTGCCGGGAAGGCATCGCCTAGGAGAGATAAGACCGTCATTCATTCTCGAAAGCACAAGAACCAAACTAACAGACCACAAAGACGACTGACTCATACGGCACACACTGTCGCCTCCCTGTGTGCGAGCACAGCCGATAACACACTGATGTTTCTGTGCTGAAGCAGCTTGTTGTAATCACATTATTAGTGAGGCACCGTGCACTCCGCTTCAACAAGGCCGACCACAGACAGACTGCACAGCAAAGGAAAGGACAGTTAATGTAACCAGCAACTAAAACCACAGCGCTCGCAGCAGGAGAGGAGCCGTGTATTGCTGACAGGGCAATGGGGAGGCGCCTCCACAGATGATTATCTGTTATTATTCTTCTATGGTTAATGATTTATGGTTATGGTTCTTTTACTGCTACATTACAGCCTTCTTAATGTTGACACTGGCTTGAACAAGATGTTGCTAACCTCGATGGAACTCACTCAGTTAAACAAAAAAGTCACGTGCTGTGTAGGGATTGTTACCCAGTCTGAGAAGAAGCCCCATTCCATTCCCAACACGTCTGTAAACGGCCAGTTTCTAGGGCCAGTAGGGATGAATGTTTATTCAAGTGTACTGGTCTGTAGGTGCCTCTTATTTAGTCGACACGAAGTCTCGTGTTTCCTGTCATGTGTGAAATAAAGTTAAGTAAAATCCTGCCCAACTGCTGGTGGTGAATGAGGCGCTTCGACGTCAGCACCCTGTGGATTTTCTTATCAGTTTGGTCTATGAAGAAAATTGCAAACATGCTGATTGCAACTTGCCCGGGCGACACCCTCGTGTGCAAACCCACTCAGATTACTTCATTAAGACAAACCAGCAAATAGTCTCATCTGAGAAACTCACAACACAACGTGATATTTCTCACTATTTGACCAAACCAATCAGCCTGATCAATTAATCAAGAGACTGTTTCAGCTCTACTCTGTACATTTGTCCAGCTTGAAAACAACATTTAAATCTGGTACTTGGTTTCATACATCAACCGATGAAGAGCAGAGCCGAGCTGCCGGTGGAAAAACAGAATCATTAAGCAAATCATACTGTGGCACGCGCCCGAGTATTGATCTGCTGTGCCTCAGTAAACTCACACACTCGCGTTTGAACAAGCTCCTTTATTTGGCAGTGGATTAATTTAGATTGATAATAACAGGAAAAGGAATGAGTTGTTGGTCTAATCCATAACATCAAAGCAAGTGGTTCGTAAGGTATGTGACATGGACTGAATTCAGTTTTTAAATACCGATGGTCTGACTTTGACTCAAACATGACCGACTCCTGTAGATGAGGCTGAGACGGGGAAGAGGTTCAGAGAGAAGAGGGTGAGACAGGTCAGACCTGCGTCTTAATACATGTTGAAATAAACATTTTTATGAAGTTTAATGTCTACATTTTTATCTTTACCAGTAGTTCAAATAGCACATTTCATTCACACAGCAGAAAAAAACTATGGTGGGCCTGTGGGACCCAGTAGAGCTCCATGTCTAGCAACGCCCCTGAAATCAATCATTTAAACAGCAAATAAAAATATTTCAGCAATGCAGGCAGAAAGAAGACAAGCGTAAAGAACAGATGTACAGGACAAACGTATAAGGTACAGAGCACTGAGGTTTGGGATTTAGTACCAGTGGATTTAACTATTTTCATGTATTGATTTTTCAGACACACTGAATAATAACAGTAACACTATGACTGATGGGAACAATCAGCTTTTTACATTCAACTTATTTCAGAAGCAGCTGGTTGGTAACAAATGATCCCTTCTACTGCATAGGCTGCATGTGCACGTCACACACTAACCCACACGATCAGTTATTGATCGTTTTTAATCAGACGCCGTCATCTGCACGTGTGCAATCTGCCCACGTCTAAACTTTGAACCTTTGAACTGCCTCTTCCAATCACAAGCTCCCGAGAGCAGGAAAAGGCCTCATGTTTAGTTGAGCCCCCCCCCTCCCATTACCGAACACACCGCACAGCCATCACCTTGATAAAACGAACTGTGTGTGTAAGGGAAAGGGTTCTGCCTGTGGACGATGGGGAAGGGGGTGTGTGTGTTTGTTAGTCCTGTGGGAACCACAGTCGTACTGTGCTTGCTGAGTTTCTCCTGCATCTAAATCAGTACATTAAACCTGCAGTCAGTCCACACACACACACACACAGCATTTTAAATCAATACCAACACGAGCTTCTCAGTAAACCACAAGCAAGAGGCACACACACCCACACACACACACACCCACACACACGAGTGCAGTGTGCCTTTATTTTCTGCTCTGAAGATTTCTATGTAGGTGGATCCTTCTACACCCAGTTCCTGTCAGACACATGCATTCAACTCCACGTACGCGTAGCTTAAGTAGCTGCTCTGCATCGTTCTACGATCACTGACGTGCAAACAGTTGTGTGCGTGTTTGCAGTGAGTGCCCTTCGAGTCAGACACACTGCAGGAACCACACACACACACACACACACACACACACAAGAACAAATACACACATGCAAAAGAAAAGCAAGCATAAACACATGCAAAGACACACACATGGAAACACGCCTTTATTAATTCGCACATGAACACAAACGTGCAAACATGTACAAACACACATACAAAGCCTGTGATCAGCCTTCAGTTAGTCTCAGTACATTAACTCTGCTGAAGAACACACCCCCTCATCCTGCTTGGACGAACACCATCGGGTGTTGTCTCATGGCACAATGCATTATTCATCACAGCAGAGACCTGTTCACACGCTGAAGTGAAGTGGGTCTTATCCACCTGTCTCACTGCCGTCATCTGCTGTGTCCCCTTTGTATGCATCTTTCAAATCATGTCATTTCCAAACTTAACAATTTTGGCAACAGTGAGGGGTTTAAAGCCGCAGCCAACAGCCCTGAGGTAGCTGCTTTGTCAGAAAGTCAACACAGGAGCAGCTGCTGGATCCGTCACAGTGCAGCCAAACAATCGGAGGCTGCTTAAGAGAGCTGATAAAATGTCTATTTGTTTCTAATGCACTGCACATTTCACATCCAGCCACTCCTGACGTTTCCACGTAAAGTATAACATGCAAAAAATACAAAGAACCCCGTTTTCCAGCCTTCACTGCCGTGTGCGTCTGTGTGCGCCAGCGATGTTGTTCTAACAAATTATTCTCAATTATACTTTTCATTTTCTAATGGTTACCTGCTGTGTGTGAGGAGCACGATGTAGGTGAACACACTCACACTCACACACAGGGGACATTCACAAGCAGCGCCCGTCAGCCACGATGAGGTCCCGCTCAGATGTCAGCGCTTTCCATTCCTCAAGGCCAAACGCCAGGTTCTGTCTAGCACATGAGCCGCAGGCTTCCCACTGGAGTACGGATCAATCTCAGCCGCCTACAGGCCCTTTATCCATGTGTGCACAGTTACGCTCTGTGCCAGCGATCAGGAAAAATCCCAAAGTCCCTTTTCCCCTTACTGAACAGCATGAGGGAGGAAAAACAGGGCGGACTGGAATGACGGGAAACATTTGCACTCTTTGTTCCAGAAACAACATCCAAATGGAGGCTGAGGGGGAAATGTTTCTTTAAATGTTTTCAAATTGGTCTTTCATTGCCTCCCTCTGTCCTTCTCTCAGCCCTTTTCATTCCTCCCTGTCTCTCTGTTAACAAATCCATCCTGCACACACACACACACACACACACACACACACACACACACACACACACACACAGCTTCCACTTCACAAGACAGTTTGCCATATTGGGACAAGCGGGCTGCCGAGAAACACGCTCTCTGACTTCCAACATGCTCTGAGCCTCCATTTTCAGAAACACATTTCAACATCAGAGGAGAAGGACTGTAGATCGGGTCTGATAGACACTGCTGCAAATTTCTCTCTCTCTCACACACACACACACACACACACACACACAGCGAAAATCAGTGCAATCAAACTCAACAACCAGAGTCTCAGGTGCAGATCAATCTAAGATGGACACAACAGAATCCAAACCCGCTGGAACACGTAGAAAAGCACAATAATGGAAGAGAAAAACCTCTGGTACAAATGTGTGACACACACACACACACACACACACACACACACAGTGTGTGAACCCATCTGGTCTCCATCACTGCTGTTCAGAGCTGGAAAACAGTGAAACAGTAAAACTCAGCACTGAAGCTGGAAACCATTAAGCCCTCACTCACAGAGGCGAAGGATGCGCTGGGATCCAGTCCACGTCTGATGACACATCTCCGTCTCTGTGCACGAGAGGATTGGCTCAGCATGTGCAGCATCTGGTTTACATTTCAAAATGTAAAAGTCTGGTTTTTCTGTTTTCAGTTGTTTAGAGGAAACAATTTTGTTTGTGCATTTGTGAAATCAAGCTGAACACAAGCGGTTTGTCGACCTCGCAAAGAAACGTCTCCATGACAAGTTCAAGTTACAACAGGTTTCACAAACGGCGCTGCAGTGAGGTAACATGGCGGGGCTCTTTCTTTTTCGCACTGTTCTGTTTGATAAATAAACTAAACATTTGCAAAATACAGAAAAATGATTCAAATCTGTTGTCACAGATCGATCACAATAATGAACAGAAAGCCCCAAAATAACATTTTTGTTTTTGCTATAACAAAAGCAAGAAAACGTTCCCTAGAAACCGTATGGTGATCTGTAATTTCTCTGAAGAAAAGTGTCATAGGAAGTGGTGTGTTAATATCAAGTGAAGAAGGTACCAGGAGGAACTGAGGGAAGGAAACAAAGCCTGGTAACTGTTCACATCTTGAGCTGTTAATAAACACAGCTTCAAGCACAAAATGGGAAAACGGACCATATACAAGCTTCACACTGCTGACGCTGGAACTGAGCAGCAAATAAATCCGACCACAGGACTGTATGACTGATGGGAAAGTGTGAATACATCTCCCCACACAGGTTTTTGTTATATGAAGTTGCAAACCTCTTGGCTGCAGAGGTAAAACTAGACAGCACGCAGAGAGCGCAAAACTCCGTCAAGGTAGCTCAGTTTCCCCATAATGCCATTCGACTCAAAGGCAATTAACCCATGATAGTTTGACCCTCATAATGATTGTTTGGCCATGAAAACCTCCCTCTAGCATTTGGAATCGCATTGATACCACTAGCAGTTAAAATGATGTTTCACTTTCGGTGGTTTTCTTCAGGATCCAGCTCGGTAACTTCTGCTGACATCAGTGAGAATCTGATCTTAGTTACAGGAGGACGTTTTTCATCAACCCTTTAAATGTGAACATTCTGGATCAGGAGATCTGGAATATTACATGGATCCAGATCAGACTGTGTTCTACACCGTCATCGTTCCCACAGACAAATCAGCTGCACATCATCTCTGTAATGACAGAAATGTTTCTTTATTAGTTTGTTGGAATAAAATGTGCAACTCAGACCAAACCATACTCGTCAAAAGGGTTTGGTTAAAGTGTTTTAAAAGTGTATTTACTTGTGTCTGGTAAACTTAAAGTTATTTTCATTATGAATAACAGACAGACTACTTTGACTTGAAGTGGTACCAAGCAGATATTGGACAGGTGAAGCTGCTGTGAGGCTGTTTTTAGTGCAACAGGTTCAGAACAATGTGACTCTAGGAAGATGTCGACTCATCTGTAAATAAATGACAGGCTGTTACATAGTGGAACATGGTGTGAACAGAGTCAGAACAGTGAGTCAGCCGCAGGCCGGGACGACATAGGGCAACTTGCATAAGAATCAGCTGCTGTGATGTTGTAATCGAAACCATCAGTAAAACCCTCACTCAGCATTTCCCCCCCCCCAACTCCTGGACATGTGAGCGCACTGGTTTAATTCACAACTAGGTCAGATACAACATAGTGGAACATGTGTCAAAACAAAAAAAAAAAAAAGTCCCCCGCCTTGGAAACTGGGATCCAACCACAACACTGGTCTTCTGTAGTGAAGCCTGTGAACAGTAGCAGCACACATTGACTTGACATAGCAGGAGAAGCACAGCCTCTCCAATGCATCTGCTTTATTTAAACAACTGCCAGCATTAAAACAGTGCTCGGGCCTGCGTGGGTACCAGCTAATGCTGTTAGGCGGTGCATTAAGACATGCACATTTCATCTTGGTTCCTCTGGTTGTGTCTGATAAATCAGACATTACGATGGCGGACGGAGTTCCTGACGTCTGTAGGGAATACTACTGAACCGCGGGCACCCCAGGGGGATGATCGAGGTGGGGGTTTTAATAGCTGATGCAGAGCGGGGGGGCCGATATCTTAATATTTAACACTAATGAATTATGAAAACATTTGAATTATTTCAAGCCTCTGAAAATAAAAACGAGCATCATCTGTTTGCTCCATTCTGTGTTTCCCTTTAAACCTTTTTCAAGTGAATCCTGATCGGTGTGAGACCCACTGCCGCTCATTTCTCACAAAACAACATTTTGTTGCAGTTTTCCAGTGATGAAATCTAATAGTTTTTGATATTGTTTCATATAACAGGAGTTCATGAGGTTGACTGTTGTGGTAGTCTTTAGTTTTCTTACTTAGTTTGAATTACTCGTTTGGTTTTTCATGTATTTCATTTATCATGTTGGCAGTAGCCACAACATTGAAGGAAATATACATCGTCAGTATGTAGGATGTGATCTAAGACAAATTACCAGGCTGCAGTTTGAGGAGAGGTCACAGGAAGGGACAACAGTTCACTTGGACATTCAGTATTGCTCCATTAGAGGTCTTAGGTTAATGGGAAGGACACGCTGTGCAGACCATGGCGCAAGTCTCCATCTGCTGTGAAGCTCCTCCTCTCCATCCAGTTTCTCTTCCTCTAGGAGGAGATGGTTCTCTGTTGAACTGCAAAAACAACTCTATCTGCTAATAAGCACCAAGGTTTCATGTCCAAAAAGCTGAGAGTAAACAGCCAGGGTGCCTTTATGCATCCACAAAGGAAAGGAGGTTCTTTCAAGCTAAACAATAAAGTTCTTTGGAGTGTTTTCTTTTGCTAGCTTGATTACAGGAAGGTTAGCGGGTGCTAGCGATTGGTGGTTCCTCACTGGAGGAAGATGGAAGTTTCTGTGTGGGTTCATTGTCACGAGGAGATGGAAGATTGAAAAGGAGAAGACGAGAGGTTCAAGGCTTTCTGGCAGTTCCTGTCTTTGGACGTCCAGACCGTTTCAGGCAGTACACCTGTAGTTTGGTTGTAGTAGTTGGGTTCACATTAATCTTGTATCTCAGAAAATCAATTTAGTAACTTTTTTAATTTTTATTAAACTTTTTAAATTTAGTTCGATTCTCCTGCTGTGTTCTTCAAAGCACCTCACCCGGGTCAGGGTCACCCCCAAGGAGAAAGGTAGGAGACCCCCACTGTTACATGGTGATCAGGTTCTGGAGGTATTGCAGCTACACACACCCCAAAAGACAGAGTGGTTTCCATACTGCATGGGACTGGCTTATAGAGGTTATAATACTGAGAGGGGTCTGTTAGGAGCTGCTTGACTGAGGCGGGGTGATCCTGTTCCAATTCTGACAGATCAGCTCGATAAGGGAACGACGTAGAGACCCCAGGTCCGGCAGGTAGCCGCTTCTAGGACATTAAGGGATTGTCGCTCATCACGCTTGATTCTCTGGGTTTACTATGGTCAGCACGTTCCCAGCATGAGTAATGTTGCACTAAGAGGGTCTTAAAGAGTCTCACATATACTGTACATATGTAACATTCATATTCCGTCGGGGCACCGCTCTATGTGTGACTGAGCTTGTGTTTACGGTACAAATCAAAAAACTAAACTATTAAAAAAACACACAGAACAAAAAGACACTGAGGAGGCTGCAGACCTCGTCAGCGCTGATATCGGCTGATGCCGATTATCTAAAAACGCCAAATATCGTCCAGCCTACTAATCAGTCCATCACCAGCTTGAACCATTTTAGAGAAAACAGACATTAAAGATCTCAGGCACAAGCCTATAACAGCCTGCACCAACACCCAAATGAATCCACAATGGTTTATTGGTGCCTCGTTGGTTCTCAAGTTGTTTCTGTTGCTGACGATTAATAAGACAACTTGAGAATTAAAGAAGCACAATTGTTTTGATGGCACCAACATGAGTCAGCGCTTCAGAGTCATTCACTAATGAGGCGCTGCTTGCTGTGTTTTTATTTTCCTGCACAAACAAATAAAGGTTTTTTTAACATCCTGATAACCTGAGGCTCCAGCTTCACCAACTCGTCCAGACCTGCGTGCTTCACTTGTTAGTCAAATTATATCTGAACTGTCAGATGAAGGACGGGCTCATTAAAAACAGAGGATGATGGAGGAACTGAGAACAGCAGAGCGGGGATGTAAACTGGTCACCTCTTACATTAATGAGTGGGGATTGAGAGTGTAAATGCTTGAGTTATGACTAAGGTCTCTTGAGCCAGTCCTCCATTAACGCCCATCATTCCAGGGCCAGTGCACGTCTGAACATGGCCTAAGTCATGACACTGTGACAGCGCGTCGGCGTGTACCGCACCAGGACCCCGAGACTGAGGCAGCTAATTGGAACCCGAGTCACCTCCAGTCAAACACATCCCAGACGCTCAGGTCTGCTGCACCTCACAGGAAAGACAAGTTTGTGTTTGATCTGTTGTGAAACTGTAAAAGCTGCTCTGACAGCTGGATTGAAATTCAGCTAAAGTGTGCAGGAGGCGCCCTGCGTCGTGCTACTGCACCCAGAAACCTCCTGTGAAGAAGGCAGGTGTTATTTTGACACACACCTCAACGCCAGCAAACGCTCACGCCTCAGGCGCACACACACCCACACACAAAAATATGCTACAGCTACACTCACACCTGTAGCGTGGCTTTTAGGTCAACACTGATCATGAACGAAGAAGTGGTTTAAACCAGCACGGGGCCCAATGACAGGAACGATCAGATCGGTTTGAAAAATAAAAACTACAGGACACTTTCTGAACTAAGACTGATCCTGAGCCGTGAGTCTTTAGGATGGGACAACATATCACAGAATACACACACAGAAACATCACTATATGCATCGTTTTGTCTAGCGCTACACATCAGGTGGTCTCCACACACCAGCGTATTTAATAAGACGAGTCAAAGACGAGTCTAGTTTTTAAATCGGTGACAGTGGTGAAAATTCTTTACTCAGATAAAAGTAACAATAGATCAGTGTAAAAACATACTACGCTACAAATCTTGCAGTGAAAATGTACATAAAGCACCAAAAGTTAAAGACGTCATTGTGCAGAATTTCACATTAATATAGACCAAACTGTTGGATCATAATGACCGATGCATTATTCTGTTCGTCCCTTTAATGTTGCAGCTGGTCAACATGGAGCTCACGTTAACTTCCTGTCATACTTCACATCCTGCTGCGTAGCCTGTGGATTTCCTCCTGGGGATCAGTCTGATGATTATACTGTATTTTGTTTTATTCATTTGATTCTGAAAAGGAGCTAAAATGACCAAATACATGTAGTGCAGTAAAAAGTACACGATCTACCTCTAGACACAGCAGTATGACGTAATAAAACATGAAAATACTCAAAATACAGATACCTCAAAATTGTACTTTAATACAGTAACTGAGTAAATGTACTTGGTTACTTTCCACCACTGATCAGTGACATTTCAGTCCTGTTTTTTTAATATTTACACCCAATGATCACTTTATTAGGTACGACTGGGTACAATCCAACACACCACGCTGCACCTCTCCACATCCACCCCGTCACTGACATCTCCACGCCGCTTGTTGTTTTTGCATCTTGTAGATGAACTGAGTTCATGAACGTTACTGAATGGTGCTTCTTACTCACAGCGCCGCACCAGGTCCTCTCCATTCGTCTGCCTTTCACATCAGTGTTTATCTTAAATGCAACACAATTCATCACAGTTTCAGAACGTTTATCTTTAGTCTCACCCAATGAGCTCGACCGGCTAAAACAGATGTTTCAACAGAAACGTTCGACTGTTCTCACACATCAAACCTTCTCTCGCGTTCTGAACTGCACCCGAGTGTCCTGGGAGGAAAGTTATGAACCTTATGTAACGGGACGTAAAGCGACGACACACAGCCCGACACTCAGACATAACACAGCGTGTGACCTTTGTGTGCGCTGGAGGCTGTTTGACTTGAAGAGAAGGTTCTGGCACAGGGAAGGACTTAGCTAATGCTTCGGGTATGTCGACATGCCACGGCACGCTCGTTTTCACTCACACACACACACACAGGGCCATCACTCTCGTGTTTGACAGCTGTGTGTGTGTATGACTGTGCCGTTTTTCTGCCTCTGACAGGTTTATTGAAGCAGGGCAGCAGCGCCTTGTGCTTTCTCTTAAGGAGCCTGTTTTCTCTCCTGAAGGATCCAATTAATCTGAGAGGGGACGTGTCCGAGCCAGATCTTCTCACACGCACTTACGTGTGTGTGTGTCTTGAATACATATAAACACACACTCACCACATTAATTTTAACATAAACAGAGACACTAAGTAAATTGTGTGGATGACAAATTATGTCAGGCAGGACAACCCTGGCCTGCCCTGCAAGCTGCATGAATTATACTCATGGACCTGTGTGTGTGTGTGTGTGTGTAAGAACATTTAAAGGGCTACTGCATTTATCAAACCGTGTTTGATTGTGTTGTGGTCAGCATAAATCTCTTCATTTCCCTCTGCACAGAGCCCCTGGGGAAACCCCAGCCCTAACTGCGCTAAGCACAATCACATGCACATGCACCTACTCCCTTATACAATCTCAGCCCTCTCATCTACACACACACAGACACACACACACACACAATCTCAGCTCTTATGTGAAAACTAAAACAGTGCAGGGGCTGCAGCCATTTGTCTTGTGCAGGTTTCATCAACTTCTCTCCTATACAACACATACATGTGCCGTCTCCCGCCAATCTTCTCATGTGAACACTAAAAATGTGCATGCATTTGAGTGTGTGTGTGAGACAAAAGAGCAGAGAAGTTGCTGTTGGGGCCTGTTATCCCTCAGGTCTCACAGAGAATGGACGCCACCCATTTTCACCTTGCGTAACCTGCTCCTGTCTCTGCGATGTCACCCCACACAGTTAAACAATGGCCAACAACAGCCATTTATGTGTGTTCCTGTGACAATTTTTGTCCTCAACACCCGGAAAACTGCTGCCAGTGCACAGGAAGTGATGTGTTTTGTGTTTCCCGCAGCTGCAGCGATGCTTTGCTCAGAAAAACTGAGAATTCAGATGTGCATCTAAAGAAGAACGTGTTATTTGACTGTATTATTCTGTGGTGCACGTGACATCTACTGCACGCCTGCCTGCCTGTCCTGGCAAAGGGGTGCCTCCTCAGTTCTCTTCCACGGTTTCCATACAATTCAGCCGTCTAAGGACAGAGGGTGCACATTTTGAGTGACGTATCACAGTTGGACTAGGTGAAGCAGGCAGATCTGATTCAGCTTGAAGGTGGCGTGAGGCAGTTTGGAAGGTGCACGGGTAAAGAAGTTAAGAACAACATGGCTGTATTTTAGCTGCAGACAGTCTGTAACACATTGTGTATTATGTGTTATCACTGTAATCCCACAGTGTGGTTGTGGAAAACACCACTCTGGCGCTGGACCAGGCCGAGCTGTAACTCATCCTTCCACGTTCATCTGTCACTCAGATGGAACCATTTCTGACCTATTCTTCCTTCTTGATAGAATCTGTTCACAATAAGAAAATCACCTGCGACCACTTCATCCTGTAACAGTAATGGTGCCGTTTTGGCATCTCGGCACAGTCACACTTCAGCAGGTCCCAACTCGGCTGCTCAGACGCAAGAGGGAGGGGGACAAGGAGGCCGACGCCAGATGGCCTCAATCTGTGACGAAGGTTCCTGCAACCTCCAGTAGAGAGAGGACCATTTACAGCTATAAACAGTGAATAAGACCTTCGGCTGACTCGATGTAACCTGTGTGGAAACAGAGGAATAGGTGCAGCGCGGCAGGAAGCAGGAGCTGCTGTTACAAGTTACCTTTGTTGCTGCAGGTTCAAGAAGCACAAATGTCAAACTATGTGCAGCTTCGCAGTGCATTTAAAACAAATGTTAAGCTGCTTCGCTCGCGCTCTCTCTCTCTCTCACACACACACACACACACACACACACACACGTATCTGTCAAGCTGGAGTTGTGGAAATAAGGGAGACACTCTGCTCCGTTAAGTCGGGTGGAAATCTTATTAAAACTGAAGTAAAAAAGAAAATAAGGGAGACTCCTGGGAAAGAAGAGTGTGCTGGCAGCTCCAAACAGTCGACCCTGCTGTCGAGAGCTCAGCCAAAAACAACAGTCCAACAGAAAAAATGTCTTGAATTCCATGAAAACCATAACAAAAACAGCAGCGGGACGACCTTGGCTCCTCTGGTTACACGCTGGCTGATCGAGTGCCGGATTCATGCGGTTTATTGCAATTAAATGGGAACATTAGGAACATTTGCAATTACTGTGTAATTATCATGTAATAGGGCGGCAGTGTTATTACAAGCATGGGACTGAGATCTCACTTGGGTTTGGTTAATGTAATGTGTGGGGATTTGACACTGCAGAGCGCCATAAAGCTAAATGACCCGTGTCGTACAGTGGTGTGTTATTGGATGGAGGCTGAGTGTGTGTGTGTGTGTGTGTGGTGCAGATTCGGAGAGAGAAGGTCAATGTGTGGGCAGAATCAAATGGATCTCGTTTTAAAAGGAGTGTTTAAACGGCCAATCTGGGCTAGAACAGTGGTTGGGTCGCTTCCACTCCACACAAGCACATCAACAGTTTTGAGCTGGTTTCAGACAGAAATGTCTTCCCAGCTGAGAAGACGCTGCTGCTGCTGCAAAAACACATCCACTACAGTAAATCCACACTTCTCATTTCACGTGAAAATATTTCCACCTCCCAGTGAAGGCACAAACGTCTTCAGCTATCTGCGATAAACTGCACTCTGCTACTTCTCTTTTCCATCCATCAATCATCCCAACACTCCCTGCTGCGAGTTGATTTCATCTCTGACAGCCTGTGAGTGGAGTGTGTGGGCTCTGCCAGTGTGTCACATTAACGCTTCATCAGAGCCCTGCCCTGCCAGCACCGCCTCACTTCACCAGACCTCCAGTACCTCATGCTCCACATTACGAGCACGACACTGAAGCCACATTCAGCGAAGAGGGCGAGGGGAACACAGCTGGAATATTATTGTCCGCAGTGTTTACCTCTGAAAAAGAAGCTAGAAAAACTGTAACTGTATCTCTGAGTGCAGCTACATGACTTCATGGGGATGTAAGTAACTTGATGAGGGCGTTTGTCAGACTTTCCATTTTCCAAAAGACACAGCAGGCCTGTTTCCTACACACACACACAAAACATGGTTGGCACTTCTGACCACAAAACTGTAGACAAAGATGCTGTGTTATCTGTTTTTGCCCAAAGTTATTTCAAGGCTTCCACATTTCTCATTGCAGGAGCAGACGTCACTGTGCAGGCAGTGAAAATAAAAAGGAAAATCACCAGCTCAGCAGGGAATAACATGCACTGTAGCTGATCTACAGGAACACACAAACACACACGGCAGGTAGAGAGGGATGTGAACAAGCATATGGGGGGGGGTTCGCCTTCTCTTTATTGGCCAAACACATCTGAAACATCCAGTCTGCTTGTACCATGCACACAGTAACCTCTCACACACACATTCCCCAGTGCACTGAAGCAGCAGTGGGAATGTTCAGCAGAACTGGTACAAATGTAGAAAAAGAATTCTGCATCAGCTCTTTGCCAAATGTTCCAGGAAAGTGGCATTTACTCTAAATCCTGCAGACTGAAACACAGCCAGCCTTCGCTCTATCAGCCCTTTAAGGTCACAGCTTTAGCAGCCCCACTCTCCCAAGCACGCGCGTGCACACACACACACACACACACACATACATACTAACTTCAGAATTGATTAGAACCTTTATTCTAAAAGCTGAAGCTCCATTAAGAGATTTTTTTGACATGATCATCAAAGCAATCCAAAACCACTGCACCCCGACCTGCACACCGGTGCATCAGAATACACGCAACAACCTTCAAGACTCTGCGCAGTTTGTGCCTTGAACCCCGACGTAGTGTGTGTGTGTGTGTGTGTGTGTTGGAAAGTGCCAAGTAATTTTCCGCTAATGCGTTGGACCCTGCAAAGGCTGACAGTCCTTAACACGATTCCATCCTTTCACATTTGAAACTTGTCACAGCTTTAAAGCAGCTACTCCTTCACACCAAATCTACATCTGGCTCCTTTTTCCACAGGACACCGCAGCGATGACCGCACACACCAACTGTGCGCAATTTTGCACCGCGTAATTTCAAGTTAATATTTAATCATTTGAAGGTTGCGCTTTTGAGGCAAACACGATAAAGCAGTGTAGCAGTCTGACATCATATACTCACTGTGGTGCGGATGTAGGTTAATGGCCGATGGCAGGAATTTTCCAGAGTGGAGAGGCGGCGGATGACTCGCGCCCAAGTGACCGGGCGAGGGTGGGATCCTCCCGGCTGCTGCTGCTGCTCCGAGTCGGTGAGACTCCATTGCGAGCCCCGCCAACAACGGAGATGGTACGTGGACGGATCGGGATGGTCCAAAATCTCTGGCATCCATTATCCACAGCGGGGAAAGTTGTAAGAAGGAACAGTCCGTTCGGATAGGCCCCCTATTCCGAATATAATAACGTCTTTAGCTTTCCAGGCGATTCCGGCTCCTTTTCGGCCATTCTCCACACCTAAAAAACACAACAAGGGGGAAAACAAATCGCTTGATTCACAATCCAAGTATAGACCGAACAAACTGCTGGGAACTGCTAGTTTTAGGATTTGTCCTCTTTCCAGCGAACAGGCGGCCCATATGTGCAGTGACGCAGTTTGGAAAACCACTTCAAAACTAAACGTTGGATACCGGCTGCTCGACGTCAAGACCACACGAGCTGCTCTCGGTCCTCGGTCTGCAGGTCTTAACCCACCGTAAACTTAAATCCACAATATTTT